>NC_056735.1:933701366-933758866 GCF_019279795.1 Protopterus annectens | reverse complement strand
TTACATGATGCCATGCACACTCTGTAGATGTTCAAGAATGAGTAATTAGAACTGTGATTGGCTAATGGCTTTCAATTGTGACCTATTAGCATGGCTGCATGACTAATTAAGTGTTTAACACTCACTACTTTGATTTACACTTACAGAGAGTATGTCAGAGAGAATAGGCTTTCAACAAAGTTTGTGATTACATTGACTGACGTATGAGATAACCTTTATACCATCTTTATGAATATATGCATAAGAGGTGACTGTGCCTCTGAGTAAAAAGTGTATGTAGGTCATATCAAATATGCAATACCTAAACAGAAAAGTTGTAAATAAATGCAAGTTACAATGAACTCATGTTACAAAGCATCAAAAGTGAGTAATGCTCACAAAAGAAAAGGAAGAACATACTCTTGTATTGCATACATTTGTATTCTAATATGCTTCAGTAGCTTCAGTGGTACAGATGTCACAATCATCTAGAAAGTTATTGTGAAAGGACAAAGGAAAAGTATGAGAAACATGGGTAAATTGCTTTCTACATGTAAAATGTTACAATGTCAAAGCTTGAGTATATGTACTGTAATATCTATGCTGATGTGGCAAACACTGTTAATCTTCTCAATGTTTCATGCAAAAACATGCTTTTGTGGTTTGCATCTAGAAAGGGTGATGTCTCTGTGAAAGGAGAGATCCTTAATATCTACATTTTAATGGTATAAGACCACAGAGTTGAGAAATCATCATACAGAAACCAAATATGTATAAATGTCTGATGAAGAAATTAGTTTTGCAAAAGCTCTCACCACTGTTCTTATTTATTTTTTTGTGTTATTAAAGATGCTATTGTGTGGTATCTCAGTGTATTTTTGGTTATATATCATACAGAAACCATTTTAACTTTTTGTTTTATTATTCGAGAAATGGTTGGCATTGTTTGTCGGTGACTGATATCAGTCATTAGAAGTGAATGAAAGTTCACTTCCCAAGGCAAAAGCTCATAAATTTAATGTGAAATGCCATCAGTGCTACAAATGAGAATGGCACAGGTGTGCTTTAGTTAGAACTCTACTGACAATATTCAGTACAGAAATTATATCTATTAGGAGTAATTTGGGCAGAAATTACACTTTTTAGGTGATTTTCTTTGTGGCTCAGTGTGTTTATGTAACAAGTTCTACATGGTATTGCAAATAATGTAGCATTTGATTCCAGCTCTGGATATTTTTAACTGGGTAGTTACTGTTAAAAACATTTTTGTGTTCTGGAATCTGAGGTACACTTTTAATTTTCAGTGCTTTGATTATAACAACAGAAGTGTGTGTAATAGATGATAAATAACATAACTTTGATATGTGTTACTTGGAGTCTTATTATTGCTTATAGTAATATCACATGTTTATGTACATGACGTAACAACTATGCCATGGAGTAATGTGTGAGGAACTGAAACAGTAAAATAAATAAATATCAAATATGTATCCTTAATTAACAACATTGTAAATAATAATAATGAACAAGTACTCATAACATTAATTCATTTAATCAACACAGGTGTATATTTTAGTTGCACATGTTGTGTACAACATGACCGTATGTAATTTCCTGCATTACCTCTCCTTCAACAAGGCTCATAACATGACATGAAGGCATTATGATGTATAGCAGAAATGCATGCTATCATATGACAAACACTGTTAATACAGTAAAAGTTTCAGGAAAATGCCATAGGTGCAGAGTTCAAATCTTACTATTTTAGAAGGTCATTACTTGAATAAATCAAAACACTGCTGAAGATTGTTTTTAATTTTTTTTCTTATGTCTTTGTGTGATGCTTAGCATTGCATACTGTTGACATCAGCATTCACTAGCAGTGAACAACAGTTAACTTCTGAAGTCAAAAAAATTACAATTTTATTTGACATGTGCAAAGACTTAGCTGCAAATAGTGTGCATGATACTGGTGCTAGTGTGCTTTAGTCAACACTCTGGATAGTACTGCGTGTAGAAAATACAACTTTTATGTAACTTTCTCTGTGGCCCAATGAGGTAATGAGTAAGTTGCTTCTAACAGCACCAGCAATACAAGCTTCAAATCCATATAGCAGATTGTTTTACTGAGGGGGTCAGAATAACTACTGTCACATATTTTATTGCTAAATAAGTTAATGATACTTTGTATGGAGTGCTAAGCACAACAATTTTCATTATTAGATATACAGGACAGTATGTCATGTAAAGTATGTATGGCCACTTTTACGACATGTTTTATTGAGATCATTCAAGTCAATGCAAAGGAAATTGTTATAGAGCAATGCAAAATTACTTGTAAATATAAATCCAATAATATAACAAGTCAAATTTAGACACATACAAGCTTGTCAGAATTATATCTCAACGTTGAAATTGTTAAACCTCAACTTAAAAGCTGAAAATGTTAGTTCTCCTTTGGCAATAGCAGAAAATAAACACATTGTAGTAGTTTAGCATTCTTTTGTCATGGGTCCAATTCTTAGGTGGTAGCAGGCACAGTTTGTAAAATGTATGACCGAGAGACCCATTATTTCTCAATTTATATAAATGTATCTGTTAACAACACATATTATTACCAATATCACAGAGAATGTCATGTCATATCAATTTGTCACAAGAGTATATGTATGATTACCATCAACCATACCAGAGAACATTACCAGAGATGACAATAAATCCTTTGAAATGTAACTGAGATATCATCATAAAAAAATTAATGATTTTACAGTGGAGTATGTGTAAGTACACTGAGCATCACACATGGCCAAGTCTCACTACCTTGTTTCACACCTGCAGTGTACTTTGAAGTAATAATTATCCAAATTTTCTGCCAGACCTTTGGGTGCTTTCTATTGTACAAATGCATTTGGCAAGCTTTTCCATCATTGCACACAAGCTGGTACATGAGAGAACTGAATTGAGTATCAATTCCCATACATATTTCCAGATATCCTTCAGATGACATGGCAGGTGATGGTGAGGGTGTCACTCCATTTAGAACTCAAAGGTGGGGTCAAGATGAGTTCATACTCTTTGTATTAATCCTCATACAGCACTGCAGCCTTAGAATTCCGTAGGAGGACTATACCAGGTTTTAGTACTAGTCTCAGGCTTTCAATAGCTTTGCCAAGGCTGTCAGCAGTGCAACTGTCATTCCATGCACTGGTGAGCACTATTGTCATCATTACAGTGACATGAAGAGGTGCAAGCAGGACATCCTGAACCAAACAAAGGTAGAATCTGTAACTGTGAAGACCCCTGACTTGTGTAAGTATAGTGACCCATCACCAGCCAATGCAATACCATGGACTGGCAAGGCATTTCACATTTTCATCATGATTCGTTTTTTTCTGTTTTCAGTTTTCTGTTTTGTTCTGTTCTGTACAGCTGCTGAAGAGATAGCCTGAAATAGGAAGGAGCATCAGGAATGATTGGCACACATCAGGGAGGAACTGGTGAAGTGTGGCTCACTTATGAATGCAAGCAAAATCATAGTACATCAGAAATGTAGTTAATTTTTAAATCTTTTTCAAAAAAAGAAATGTAGTTAATTTCACCAATTTACAAGGTATTATTCCATATGAGCTTGACAGACACACATACACACACACACACACACACACACACACACACACACACACACACACACACACACACACACACCACAGCAGGCATCTTCTTCTTCTTTCAGCTTTTCCTGGTTAGGGGTCACCACAGTGGATCACCTGTCTGCTCATGATTGGCAGTGGAGTTTTACAGTGTCGAGTTGCCAGCCCGGCACCCAACCTTCCACAGAAGGCACACACATGTACACACTCACATCTAGGGCCAATTTAGAGTATCCAATCCACCTACAGCATGTCTTTGGGATGTGGGAGGAAACCGGAGCACCCGGAGGAAACCCACGTGACCACAGGGAGGACATGCAGACTCCACACAGAAGGCACCCCAGCCAAGGATCGAACCGGAGAACCTCTTGCTGTGAGGCAGCAATGCTAACTGCTGCACCACTGTGGCTGCCCACCACAGCAGGCATACCTCCCCTATATATGAAGCATACTTCCCTGCTCCAATAACTCAATAACTCTTGATCATTGCATTAGGCAAGGTATCAAGCAACTTATCTAAGTGTGGGTACAATACAAAAAGCAATTATTTTTTATAGCATAGTAACACACATATATATATATATATATATATATATATATATATATATATATATATATATATATATATATATATATATATATATATATATATATATATATATATATATGGGTCTAGGACTATTCACTGAAAGCACATTTCACTGAAAGTCAAATGACTGTGCACAAATTACTGAAAGCTCAATTCACTGAAAACTCAATTCACTGAAACACATTTCACTGAAAGTTATATATGGCCTTTTCCCCACTGTTGTGTGACACTGGAGATAGTATATATAGTAAGGGGGGTGGGGGGCATAGCCCCCTACATATTTTGGATATATATTAAGTTTAGAAAATAGTAATTTATTGGAATTGCAAGTATCCATGTATATAGTTCAAAATATTTAAAATAGGTGGGGGGCTACACCACCCACCCCCCCGATGTGGAGGGGTGCCCCCACACCTCCCCTTACTATATATACTAACTCCAGGGTCGCACAACAGTGGGGGAAAAGGCCATATATAACTTTCAGTGAAATGTGTTTCAGTGAATTGAGTTTTCAGTGAATTGAGCTTTCAGTGAATAGTGCACAGTCAAATGTGTTTCAGTGAAATGTGCTTTCAGTGAATAGTCCTAGACCTATCTGGAAATGCCAAAATTTACCATATGTATGTGTAAATTTGGTTTTATTTTGAAGTATTACAATGCATTTTATATGTCTTTTCCCCACCCTATATCTGTTTTAATTTTTATTTCTTTCTTAATTTTTTTCATTTTTTTGGAAACATTTCTGCTGCAACACAAACAATCATCAGCACAGGGAGCTAGACTAACCACTGGTGTTTGCCCACCATACTGCCTCAGGTGGCTGTCGCAGCACCACCACACATAGAACAGCTGGGTCTCATCTTGCCAGGATTACCTGAACAACTTCTGCACTGCATCAGGTATCTCTGTCCTAGATGCTGATGCAGTTGTATCCACTGGTAGTAGTACCACTGATAGTGGCAATTTCTTCAACCATCAGGAGTTGCCAGGGCTGTTGGTTGGCATAATGAATAGGGGCCTCAGTGTCTGAATTGGCAGAATTAAAAAAGTCTTGCATCGAATAGCCAAGTTGATGCCCCATCCAGCATTGACCTAGGTATCTGTGACAAGAGGCAGTGATGAAAGTTTTAAGTGTGAGCACTATAGTCTCATTGTACCTCATGCTGGACATGGATATGCCCTTGATGTCCCTACCTATCCCTAGTCATGGTATCCCCCAACCTATTGTGTCAATAACCACTGCTGTCTGTCTTGTATGTCATGTATGTCCACGTCTGCTACCTAAGCTACCCTGCCTGCTTAACCCTCTTATTCCTATCCACCTTCCTTAACATTCTTCTATCTACAAAACTAAATAAATAAATAAATAAATGGACACCTGTCCTACAAAAAAAATGCTACATATATAACTCTCCACTTTGCCTAATGTCTGCTTGACAAACTTGATTTGATTAAATTGAACAAACAATATTTTTCAGTTGTTGTTACCCACCCCTGATGTGGTGACTATCCAAATTAATCAAATTAGGCCCCCTCCATGACATGACCCGGGAAACCCATGTCCCAATCTCAGTGTACTAGAGTCCCTCACCATTCAGCCCAGTACAATAGTCATAGGAGATCTCAGCTACCCCTTTATAGACTGGGAACCCCACATGACTTCTTTTTTTTAAAACAAGTTTATTAGTTTTAACATACAAAATAAATATTATGACAATCTTATGCAAGCAGTTAACATATAAACAATTATAACATTTAATAAAACAACTAAAGTATTTACAAAGACATCCACTCTAAATTAAATCAATTAATTAAACTGTAACATCTTATTAATAAAACTAAGACTGTTTTAACAAGTTTTGTAAGGTGTCCCATATATTATAGTAGGATGTTTTCCTAATGGTTCTTGACTTTATTGTCATTAGTTCCATATGACACACTTCAATCATAACATTTTTAAATTCATTAAAAGAAGGAGGAGTATCTGAAATCCAGTTTCTGGTTATTATTTTTCTAGCCACTGCTAGAATTGACCATAGTAAAGGACGTTTAACTTTTTTAACACATTTAGGAACAGGGGTGTTAAATAATATAAGTGACTTAGAGACTATGAAATTATCTATAAAAAGAGCCTGCAAAAAATCATTAATTAACATCCAATATTCCTTCAGTTTTATACAATCGTAAAACATATGTGCCCAATCAGCATTTATTTCTACAGTACATCTCTTACATATATTATCTTTTTTGTTAATTTTTTTCATCATTAGGGGTGTATAGAAAGATCTATGTAGAAATTTCCAGGTATAAAGTCTCCAATTAATAGAAGAAGTAGTTTTATAAGCAGATTCCAATATATATTGTTTATCTTGTTGTTTTGGTAATTCACCATTAATGGAATTGAAATAATTCCAGTAATTATCTGAACTATAATTGGTTTCATCTCTAATAATTTTATGTATGTGTGAGAGCTTACCTTTATCAGAAACCCTTTGTTGTAAATTTAGTATCAAGTAGTCAATCAGTATTGGAACAGATTCTTTAACTGTTAAAGACATTAAGTCAAGTTTGTTAGCAAGATGTTGTCTAAAAGTCTGAATCTCTAACCAACATGTTTCTCTCAAATCAAATTCTCGCTTTAAGAAGTCTAAATTTTTTACTTTATTGTCTGACAGCATCTGATACCAATACTTTAAATTATCCTCTGTGACTAGAAGAGTTCTTTCGGAGGTGGATGATAAAAGAATACCTTGTGTATATATTATGGGAAATAAGATAAAATTCCATTCCTTATATTTAGGATGCATATATATAAAATTACGATATCTAATAATAATATTTAATGGGTAACTAGTTATATATTTTGGTGTAATAGATGAGGTACAAAACTCTTTAAGTAACCATAACATGGGATTGTTTATAATAGTATTTTTGTGTGTTAACGATATTTTTGTGAAGTGCATGCTAATTAATTCCCAACATTCCTTCCATTTTGCAACATATGACTGATCTATTAGTAATGTTATAACTTTTATAATAGAAGAGATAGCGTATAAATCAAAGTCTGGAAATGCTATACCCCCTTGGGACCAACTATTAGTATGTTTCTTTAATGCAATCCTAGGTCTATTAGGTGCCCATAAGAAATTTAACATTTGTGAATTTAATTTCTTAATAATTATTTTTGTAGGTGGGAGTATTATTGATTGTATTATGTATAATATCTTTGGGAATATTATCATTTTAATAATTGTGAGTCTTTCTTCCATGGTAAAAAACATATTGTTCCAGCTATTGAAATGAGTTTGTATATTATGAAGACAATTACTATAATTATGATGTATAATGGATTTAATATCTTTAGTTAATATTATGCCTAAATAAGTTATTTGACCTGAATTGGGTATATATTTAAAAAAAATCACTAGTGAGAACATTTTTCCCTGTGTATATTGGTAATATTTTAGTTTTTTCTTCAGTAAATATCAAACCTGAAATATTCTTGAAATCTGTCATCTTATCAAATAATGACTGCATAGAAGAATTTGTCCTTGTTGATGTAATTAAAACATCATCTGCAAAAAGTTGGATTTTAGATATTGTATTTTCATCTATACCAAATCCATCTATATCATTGCTGTTCCTAATCAAATTAGCCCAAGGCTCCATTATTAAAGTGAATAACAATGGTGAAAGTGGACACCCTTGTTTTGTGCCTTTTAATATGGGTATCTTTTGTGAGACATATGTTCCAATTTTAATGTATGCCAACGCTCCTTTATATAAATGTTCAATTAAATTCACAAATGTATTAGAGAAATTTGTACACTTCAATAAGATAAACAGATAGTCCCAACTTACTGAGTCAAATGCTGAACTTATATCAAGGCTGATGAGTGTCAAATCTTTCTTTTTTCTGTTTGCATAATCACTCAGAGTTAAAGTTCTCCTTATATCATCAAAAGTATTTCTATTTGTAATAAAGTCTGTCTGATCTAGATCTATTATACTTGGAATGATTGTCTTTAATCTGTCAGCAAATATATTCATGAACATTTTGTAGTCAACATTAAGTAGTGAAATGGGTCTGTATGATGTGCATCTAGTTGGATCTTTATTGGGTTTCAAGATTGGTGAAAGAAATGTGTATTGCCAAGATGGGGGAATTATCAATTCATTTTGAGCTGAAATAAAAACCTTATGTATTAATGAATAGGTACTCTTAGGAAGGATTTTATAAATCTCAGGAATAATACCATCATTACCTGGTGCTTTGTTTAGTTTAAGTTTATTTATTTGTGTGATAACCTCTGTATATGAAATATTGTTATCTATTAATCCAGCCTGTTGTTTATTAAGTTTTTTTGTTCATGTTTGTAATTATAAAGTTCTTTATTCTGTCTTTAGATTCCATATTAATGTTATTATGGTTAATGTTATGAAAGTGATTTCTAAATTCATCTAATATTTCTGGTAAACTAGAAACATTCTTCTTTTTCCTTGAAGAAAAAATTTCTTTGATGTGATTTTGTTTATTAAGCCTTTTCGTTTTATTTTTAAGTCTATGTAAGTATTTGGGACTTATTGAGTAAGACAAAAAGTTATATTTCTCTAATGTTATTTTGACTTTGTGATTTAAAATTTCTTTGTATTTCCCATTTAATTTATTTATTTCCTCAATGACTTTTTTGTCCATAATATTTTCCTTATTATTATGTTTATATGAGTCTAATTTGTTTTGTATGTCTATTAATTCCCTGTCCCAAGTTTTCCTTTTGTTATTATACCATCTGATACTTTGTCCATATAAATAAGATTTTAGAGTATCCCAAATGTAAATAATGGAGACGTCAGGTGTAGTGTTTAAGTCCAAAAAATGTTGTACCTCTGTAAGTATATAATCTTTATAATCTTTTAGTTGAGTTAGGTATGCAGTTATTCTTTTGATCTGAACATTATGAGTGATATTTACCATAAATTCAAAGACAATTGAATTATGATCCAATATAGGGCATGAAATGATCTTAGAATTAGTTAGGTCACTTACCAGTTGGTTAGAAATAAAGACTCTATCTATTCTTGAATAAGTTCTATGTCTGTTAGAAAAAAAAGGTATATGGTAATGATTTAGAATCTGTCTGATTATTAATATCATTCAAATGATATAGATTAATGAAATCCTTTAAATGTTTTGCATTAGATGTGATTTTCCTTTTTCCTATAGTAGTAGTATCTTTTTCATGTAGGATACAGTTAAAATCTCCTGCTAAAATAATATCTCCTTTAGAAAATGATATAATCTTATTGAGATGGTATTTCACTGTATTAGTGCCAATTCCTGGTATCCAGTATACATTAATCAATGTATGGATTTTCCCATTAATCTGTATTGTAACCAGGCAGAACATTCCTTTGTCATCTTTATATGACTTAATAATTTTAGGTGTGGGCATATTTTTGTTCCATAAAATAGCCACTCCTCTTTTTTTCTGTGTATGTTCTGAACTAACCAAGATTGTATATTTATTAGTGGCTAATTTATCTATATCTTTTTTCAGGAGATGTGTTTCCTGAAGGAATATTAAGTTGGTTCTATGCAGATTAATATATCTCATTAAACTTCTCCTTTTACATGGATTATTCAATCCATTAATGTTTAGAGAAATTCCTTTTAAAGTTACCATTTAACTTTTATAAACATATAAAACATATAATCAGAATAGCATTTACTAAAGTAAGTATTATTATGTCTCCTCCTTTAGGTATTATATTAATTATAACTGCAATTAGTGAAAATCTTATGAAATTTTGTGAAATTTTAACTTTTATTTGTAGTGACAGTGAGTTTATAAAATGTGATGTGGATGTCAAAACTATGTACACATAACAAAAATCAGGTGAAAATATTGTTTGGATTAAACATTGCATCCAGCCTGGAGTTAAAAACTCCAACTTCGAGTAACAAATACCACTCAAGTTATCTCCCTATCCTAAGCAGCAGTACCCCAGCTGCCACCAAAATTAATTAAATACTAACTTTTATTAACTAAGGTTAAGCTCATTATTTTGATTATCTGTTATAGCAGGACTTAAACAATTTATATAACAGCTTCTTATTTTACAGTATAATAAATAAAAAAAGATATATCTATTCTACATAATGTGTACATTATCATCAAAGCATACTAACAATCTTGAAAGAGAGAGCAGAGGAGAGAGAGAAAAAAAAAGATACCCTTTTAGTTGTTTAATATAAACTTGTAGTGATAGGTTCTTATTATATGTTTATGTTCATTTGAATTTAATAACATTTATTATCTAAGGCTATTATGACTCAAAATATTATTTACATTAGAGTATTCATATTTTCTGCCATAACAGTGCTATTAGTAGTTTTAGTACTTTAAACTACATGTACTACAAGCTTCCTTCTCTTACTTGTTCTTACCATTTAAATAAAAATGCTTATTCTCAGTATATGAAATAAAAGAACAGACTACAAAGCAATGTTGATCTCTAGTTATGCATGAATCATTATGATGAAAGCCTGCTATATATCATATATCTGCACTGCAGCTTTAAAAGTATCACATGACACTTTCTTCTGAAATAAAATCATAATAATGCACATACTTATTTATCTTTGCTAAAATAAATGCATTATAATGTTATATATCATTAAATTATAAGCACCTATATGCATTGAAATGCAGTAACTATATACGCTTTCAGAATCATATATGCACGAGTTTAGCTTCTATATATTCTAAGTTATTTCATTTGTTTACTATGGCATATTAAGACATTACAAATCAATATAACTTTTACATTTTATAAGTTACATCTTAAATAAGTAAATTATTATAAAGAAGAACTCACATTTTGTTGTCATAAAGTTTGTTTTTCATCACAATACCGCATTTACAGCAGTTCTACTTCCTGAAACTGGTTTACTTCTTGAATTTGCGTCGTGTCTGTGTGAAATCAGGGGTCAAAGTTCAAAATAGCTGCTTTCAGCTTCTCTGTGCATTTGCTGAATGTTGAAGCTTTTAAATCGGCTTGAGGACACTATTCACGAGGATACCTATAACTAAAATTGTCTCTTATAACATTCTGGCGGGAATTTTAGTAAAAGTAAGTGACAAACATTCATTTTGAATGTAAAAGGATTTATACAGCATAAAACCATCTCGAAGCACTCCACAAGTCATTGCAGTCTCTATGGCAGTGAAACCAAGCCTTAAATTATTTAACATAAACATTTCTTATATTTATGTGTCCCATTTCATTTTCTCATTCAAAGTATGTTACAAACACACATCAGTATTATCAGAACCTTGTTACTTCTTAAAAAAAAAAAAAAAAAAGAAAACAACTACCTACACATATATTTATATATTTACTTGCTGTTTCTTTTAGTAAAGTAAAACCTGAGACACATTACTTACAACTGCTTTAGTTCTAGTCAACTACAGTTATATCATAACTTATTATTAGATATTATGTGTTTAAGAAATTTAATCATAGTATAATATAAAGCAGTTTTATTTAAACAGCATAAATAATTTTAAAGAGATAATATTTTATTTTTCCCCCCTTTTTCCTTCTTTTCATCTTTCCCCCCTCCCTGCCCTCCCTCCCCCTCCCATATGTGTTTAGTTTAAATAGAGTGCTATCATTTAAAATAAAGAAAAAAAGAAAGATATAACATATTACTAAGCTTAGGTCTCAATTACTGAAGAGAAACAAGTTGATTTATATCAGGTTATTTGTTCCTCATGAAAGTTTGATTATCCATAAAACAAACTTCAGTTCTTGCACATTAGTATAACTTTGTACAAATCATTAAGATATTTATGGTTTTCTTGTAAATGCAGAAACTGTAATTAAAGAATTCAAAGAAATATAAAACATGTCATTTGTTTTTTAGTCTTTTTTGTTTCTGATGTCTTCCAAGATGTTCCTGTTGCCATTCTCTTTAACGAAGGACTTGCCCATTCCATATCCTCTATTTTGTCTAGTATTTTATTTTTTTAATATATACCAAAGCAGAGTCCAAGTCTTCAAAAATTTTAGGGCCATCAGGTAAAAGGATTTTCAGTTTGGAAAGAAATAAAAGATGAGTTTTGAACTGTGCTTTCTTAAGCTCTCTTATTAGTGGTAAAAAGACCTTTCTTTTTGATATTACCAAAGAGGAATAGTCATTGTCAAAGCCCACAGTTGCTTCATTAATTTTTATAGGTGATTTAGCCCATGCAGATTTTAATACCATCTCCTTGTCATAAGATGATAAAAATCTTACAATAACTGATCTAGGATAATTTTTATTTGTGTTAGAAATGGATAAAGACCTGTGAGCTCTTTCAATGCCAAAAGAAAATGCCTCTGACAGATCTAAAGTTTTGGGAAGCCAAGTGTTTAAAAAAGATGTAATGTTATTACCTTCTATATTTTCTGGCAGTCCAAAAATCCTGATAGTGTTACATCTGGATCTGTTTTCCAGGTCATCTAGTTTGGATTGAAGGTGGGTGTTTTGTTTCAATAAAATTTCAATGTTCATTTCTTCTTCCTTAATTCTGTTGTCCATATCATTAAGTGCCTCTTCTATACCTGTTATCAGGGCTTTCTGATGTTGTAGATCTTGGTGTAGCACATCCATTTGTTTTGTGGTTTTCTCTATAAAATTGTCAATTTTAACATCCAGTCTGTCCATTTTAGTTGTTAGTTGCTGTATAGTTGATAATAATGTCTGAAGCTCTTTCTTAATGCTGGAATCCTGACTGTTAGCCTTGCTGGAACTCATTCTGAACAGAAGTGATGAGAGAGAAATTTCCAAAAAGATTTCTGACAGGAAAATCAGTTAAATTTTCTTTCTTTTTTGGATATTATTATAAGTAATGATAGTCCAAACGTTTTTAGAAAGAAAATTATTCCATTAGTTGAGTTTTGAAGTAATAATTTCCTGTTAATGTAGTTATGTTGGTGGAGCTGAAGAAATCTGCTGCTACCCTGTGTTCATCATTGGCCACCCCCACATGACTTCTAATGTACAAGCCCAGCGATTCCTAACCTTTGTAATACCAACATCCTAGAACAGTTGGTCCATTCTCCCAAGGGTACAAACATCCTTGACCTTGTTCTCATGGACATGGGGACCAATGTTCCTCACCCAATGTAATATTTTTGCTTGTCAGATCTGACCATAAAGCAATATTACTTGAAATAAAAATGAAATCCTGGGAAGAATTGAAACTAAAAACTTTTAGGAGGTATTCCAAGGCTAACTTCTCTCTACTAAGCAACACTTTGGCTAAATTCTAAGCCCTCCCTGCCAAACCCAGTAAACACCATAGAATACACTGAGCTATTTAAAAAATCCCTGTACAGCCATATTGATGTCTGTATAGAGTGAACTGTGCCCATTGTATTAAGAATACGACAAACTCAAAAACAAAGCCACCCTGGTGGACTCACAATATTTATTTATTTATTTATTTATTTATTTATTTATTTATTTATTGCATTTGTTGACCGGGAGAGTCCACTGGGCCTGGAGGAGCCCATTTTCAGTGGAGGCCCGAGGAGTAAAGCTCCACATTATTACATACAATTAACAAATTAAAACATTTTAGATACATGAATAAAATAGATGCATTACTACATACAATTAGTTAAAACAATTGTTGATACCTAAAAATGGACAGACAGTAAGACAATTGGCAGAGATGACATTTCTTTTTTTTTGCTCAAAAAATGTTTTATTTTCAATTAAAATAACATTTACATAATATTTTAAAATATCATTTTAAACAACTATATACAATATTTACAATAGCCTGACTTTCAATTATATACACTGTATGTTATTAAATGTAGAATTATAGATCAGTTATCAGAGATACAATATTGATTATTGCAGCATGTCCAACAAAGATATAACTTTCTTCCAAGGATTATTTACCAATGACCTGGGATAAATTCGTAGTTCTTTGATTTTTATTTCCATCTATGCAGTTGTCTTCAGTAAAGTGTAGAATTCTTCCAAGGTCGGGGGTGTATTTGAATTCCACCTTCTGGTTACGCATTTCCTAGATATAGCAAGTATTGTTCATAACAAATACATATTTGTCTTATTCAGGTAGGGACCTTCATTTACATTTAGTATAATCAATGCTTTAGTTAAGGTAAAGGATTCATTAAATAAAACTTGTAAAAATGATTGATTCCATTCTAATATGATTTAATTTTATTACATTCATAAAAAATATAAATCCAGTTTGTTTTATTTGACTTTTCACACCTCCAGCAAAAACCATTTGTAGTAGTACTGATCTTTTTAATTCCATCTGGTGTGAAAAATGCTCTATGTAAGTAAAAACAAAAAATAGAATAAAATGGACCACTGCAGTCAATTGCTCTACTTTATAGAAACACAAACCAAACGAACTAAGCACTTTAGCCAGGTACTAAGCCCAGCTTCATCAGAGCCATTTAGTCAGACAGTCATTCATTATTATATACATAATTCATAGTTTAAACAGACCAATCCCTGATGCTCAGTTAGTGACTTCACAATCAAATATCATTGCATATTTAAAGAACCATTGTGTAAAAGTTCATAGCTTCAATTTCCAAAATATATAAAAAGGCTCAAAATATTAATACCTACATATTCCTAAACATTATATAAATAATAATAAATGTATGAAAAACTACACTAAAATTTATAAAAATTAATATACAAATGTGTATGCATATAATTAATTTACACCTTAAACATAGTAGGCTTAACAATGCCTACCTTAAATCATATTAGCCCTGTGTTTTAAAATGGGCATCAAGATAATACCATCATTAAGTCCAGGTGCATTCAAAGCATTTAACCTAAGTTGCCATTGCAACTCCCTAGTTTCTACTTTAAGGTTAATGTCCCCCCTCTTTCACTAATGATAACTCTTATCTATAACAAAAAATATATATTTTTTAAAATTCATACAATGTTGACTATGTGCATAAAGTTCATTGTGCTCATTTGTATTTTTAATACTTCTCAAGTGCTCAGAAATCCTATCACGCAGCCTGTGGATGGTCTTTCCTACATAGAAAGCATCACAGGCTGTTCAGGCTGCCACATACACAAGTTTAGTAGAGCAATTGACCGCAGTGGTCCATTTTATTCTATTTTTTTTGTTTTTGTTGTGCATGGTCCTTTGCTGACTGGCAGTGTTTTATTAAGTGCTCTATGTAAGTATTTCCAGTTAAATATTTTCCAGTACTGTGTTTTAAAGGTGCAATTGACTGATAGTAAGATGTTAGTTTTAATTTCTTCTGTTAACTGCAATGACTGACCTTTTGTTAAGAACTTCCAATATGATGGTTTGGGAATTATTTTATATGTTATTAACTCTTTATATAGATTTGAAATGGAAATTTTCTTTTCACAACTATTATATATATAAATTCATACAGAAAACTTATTAGATTTGGAATATCTTTAAATGAGGAATTATTAATTAATCTGCATAAATCTCGAGTGTACATTAGAATGCTTTGTAAGGTTAACCAGTCGTGTGTTGGAATATTGTAAGCAGTTTTTATCATATGGATATCTAAAACATTGAATTTATTTACACATTGAAACCAGCATAAGAATCAATTTTGTTCCCAGGAGTTTATTGTTTCCCTATATATTTTGTGAGGAAAGTTCTTAGTGATGGTAAATGGGGTTAAAAGGTCAAACCAAAGTTTTAGATCTATGTCTGCATTGATAAGTTTCCTAAAGGAATTGATGTAATGATTAATCAGTGTTGTTTTAGAAGGTTTAGTTATATTATTTTGTATACTTATGCATAGTATGTACCAGGGTTTGTTTGATTTGTCTACTATTAAAAATTTTTTAACAGATTAAATTCATTTGTTAATATAGCCGTTGTTAATTTTTTCCAGTTGTCAGAATAATTTGGGTTTATCAAGTCTATTGCAGTTTTAAGCACAGATGCTTTTATATATGTTTCTATTTGTGGGAAGTTCAATCCTCCTTGTTTCCAGGGTCTAATGTGATGAGTTAGAGCTACTCTATTCTTTTTGGGATACCACAAACATTTTATTAAACATGAGTTTATTTCTTTAAGAATGCATCTTTCACGAATTAACTGTATTGCTAATGCTACATATATTATTTTTGGTAGTAAGACCATTTTTATTAATTGCAATCTGTCTTCAAAAGTTAATATAATTTTGTTCCACTTTTCTATATATATTTTTATTATTTCAATAATGTTTTTATAATTTATTAATATTGCTTTGTTTATATTTTTGCATAACACTATTCCTAAATAATTTAGCATAAGTTCTTGTTTTCCTATGATGGATTTATCTGTAAGTTGTAGTTTTTTTTTCTTATTTAAAAATAGAAATTTTGATTTTGATCTTTTCAAGTGTAGACCTGAAATCTTATAAAATTTCTCCAATACTTCTTCTAGCTCTCCTAATGACTCTCTGGAGTTTGATAGGGTTAATAAAATATCAGCAGCAAAAAGCATTATTTTAAATATGAACTGGTCATAGACATCTATTCCTTTTATTCTTAGATTATTGTGTATTATTTCTGCAAGTATTTCTATAGCCAAAGCAAATAAAATAGGAGAAAGGGGGCATACTTGTTTAGTACCTTTCATTATATGGATAGTTTCTGAGGTGAAAGGACCTAATTTAATGTAGGCTGAGTTATTAATATATATGTTTTTAGTAATAAGACGAAGGGAGGAGGAAAATTCAAATGATGCTAAAGTTTTAAATAGATATTCCCAGTTGAGGGAATCAAAGGCTTTTTCTATGTCTAATCCGATTATATGTGTTTATCTATCTTTAGTCACATAATCTATAAGAGTAAGTAGCCTTTTAATATTATCATGTGTGTGCCTGTTATATAAAAATCCAGTTTGATCATTATTGTCTTTGAAAGTGGAATTTTCATTCTGTTAGCTAGGATTGACATGAATATTTTGCAATCATTATTCAATAATGATATAAGTCTGTATGAGGTGCAAAGGTCTGATGGTTTGTTATCTTTTAGAATTGGTGTTATGAGAGAATATTTTCATGAGGGTGGCATTTTTGCTTCTGACTGGACTTCTTGCAAAGTTTTATGAAAAGGGGAGATTACTGTTGAAGGGAAGAGTTTGTAAAATTCTGTAATTATACCATGTATCCCTGGAGCTTTGTTAGATTTATTTTCTTTTACCTTGTCAACATTTTCTTTGTAGGATATAGATTTTTTGTAGGTCTAGTTTTAAGTTTTCTGGAATTTTTTTTATATTGCTAAGGTTTGTATCTAAGTTTATTTGGTTGGTATCTAAATCTTCTTTTTTGAAGTGTTCCATATAATATAACCGAAATGCTTCAAGGATGTCTCCTATTTTTATTTATTTATTTTATTTTTTATTTTTTATTTTACATTTGTTGACTGGGCTAGTCTAGCTGGATACATGTCCATTTTCAGTAGAGGCCCGGGGAGTTAAGCTCCAGGGTTTAAGATGAATTTACATTAAATAAATAACATGAAAGTAAAGAGTAAAAAGAGTACAAAGAGTACAAACAAAAAAATAAAAAGCATTATAACTACAGACATAGTTATAAAGTGTGAAAATGCAATAGTTGTAACATAACTGTTAACAATATTGTGCCAAGGATAATGTTACAAGTGACATTTTGAAAAAATACTACCAAAATGTACAATTGTGTTTTTTTTTTTTTTTGAAATAGTAGGAAGGGGAAATATGACAGTGGATGTAAATAAGAGGTAGGTTATAGGTTATAAGATGTAGGTTTTAGTCAGGTGGCAAGAGCTAGTGTTAGTCAGGATTAGTAAAGGGGCACAGCCATTGTGATTTGAGGTAGAGTTTAATTCTCTTTTTGAAGAAAGATTTTGAGGGAATAGTGGAAAGTTCAGAGGGAAGCAGGTTCCAGTGTTTTCCAACAGTGTTGGAAAAGAGGGAATCACCAGCTTTGTTGTTTGCTTTGTCAATATTTACAAGAAGTTTGTGTGCAGATCTTAGAGATTTTAGGTTATGGTATGTGGAACTACTTGGTGGAGGTCATTGATAAACAAAGAAAACAGAAGGGGACCCAGTATGGACCCTTGGGGGACACCAATGTTAACAGGTAGCTGGGAAGATACGGTGGAGTTCCAGAGTACTGCTTGGTGTCTGTCATTTAAGTAGGATTTGAACCAGTTAATGGGTTGGGTTTCTGGTGACAAAGATTGGAGAATGTGTATGAGTATTTGGTGGCTGACCATGTCAAAAGCCTTGGACAGGTCTAAGAAGAGTGCTGAGGAAAGCGTGTTGTGGTTGCAATTTTTGTTGACTGTGTCTGTAAAGGAGAGGAGGGCAGTGGTGGTACTGTGGGAAGGTCTAAAGCCATGTTGAGTATTAGAAAGTAAGTTATTTTGGAGAAGATGGTCCAGCAGTTGCTTGTGTATACATCTTTCCATAATTTTTCATAAGGGAAAGAGCAGGGCTATAGGGCGGTAGTTTGAAATTTCAGTAGAATTTCCACCCTTGTGAAGTGGGATGATATAGGATACTTTCCAAAGTTTTGGGACATATCCCTCTGTGATGGTTCTGTTGATGAGTATGGAAATTGGGTAGGCTATGGATCTGGCTGCTAATTGCAAATATTCGGCGGGTAGTAGGTCAGCAGAGGGGAACAAGGTTTGAGTTTTTTGATAAGGGAGAGAATGTAAGTTGTAGGGGCAGGTTGGAAGAGAAAAAGGGGAGGTGGATTTAAGTTACAGTTGGATATAGTTGTGTCATTTCTAGAGAGTTGACTGGCTAGCGTTGGAATTGTTTCAGTGAAGAAGGAATTAAAGTCATTAGCAATTTGGTTGGGATTCTTTACGTTAGAGCCTTGTGGGTTGGGTGTGATAGGTTTACTTGGCTGTAGTAGCTGATTTATGTTAGCCCAGAACTTTTGTGGGTTGTTTTTGCGAGTTTGCTGAGATTTTAGGTAATAGTTTTTTTATCGGTCATTATCGCCTTTTTGGTCTCATTTCTCAGTAGTTTATAGTGTTGGTAATCTGTTGTGTTTTTAGTTGAGTGGGATTTGATCCAGATCTTATTTCTGAGGTGGATTTTTAGCTTTGTTTCTTTTGAGAGCCAAGGGGCAGATTTGGTTCTAATTCTAATAGAGCGAGTGGGGGCATGGTAGTTAAGTATGGTCAGGAACTTAGCATTAAAGTAATATACAGCTTCATCGAGAGAAAGGTGTTTTAAGGGGGACCAGTTACAAGCATTCAGTTCATTTTGAAAGAGTTCCAAATTGAAGCTTTTTTTCGTTCTGATTGTTCTAGTTATGCCTTGGGTAGGAGGGTTAGTTTTGAGCCTGATAATGTAGGTAAGTAAGTGATCACTTATATCATCAGGGAGGGTTCCTGTTTCATAAGTATGGGGCTGACTGTTGGTGAGTATCCAATCTAGGATGCTTTCTTTGTTGTTGGCTTTATTTATTCTAGGGGGGAAGTGATAGTTTGTGCAAACCCATAAAGATTGATGTGGCTAGTAGGATGTTTGTTACAGCAAGATTGCCAATCAATGTTTAGGTCACCTAAGATGAATGTTTCTTGGGGTAAGTTTAAAGATAGCCAACATAGGATGCTTTCGATGGTGGAAATGTTATTTCCAGGGGGGACATAGATGCAGATGATAAAGATAGATTTAACAGAGTTTAGTTTGAGTTTGGTAATAAGAATTTCAGCATTAGGGTCCTGAGGAGGTTTTTGGTGGAAAGTGGTTATTTGAAGGCTAGATTTAAATAAGATAGCTACTCCACCACCTTTTTTTGAAACCCTGTCAAGACACAAGATATTATAGCCAGGAGGGGTGACTTCAGTGTCTTTTGTAGAAGGTTTTAGCCAGGTTTCAGTTAGACAGATTATATCGAAGGAGTAGTGCTCTAAGAGAGCATGGAGTTGTGTTGTTTTGTTATTAATGCTATGTATGTTGAGGTTTGCTATTGAGAGTGAGTTGTGTTTTTTGGTAGGGGGCTAGCAGTAGGGATTCAATTAAAGCTCTGATTAATAGAGGAGCTAATTGGACCTGGGTTTGGGTGAATATCACCATCATTAAGGGAGCGTAGTAGGGTTAGATATGTAGTGTTTGTATATTTACTTTGGGGCAGGGGTAGTCTTTTAGGATTTAGGTGAGCATATTTTATGTGGGTTGTCCTATGATATTTAGGTAAAAGATAGTTAGGTGTGGAAGTGATGTTGATGTGATGGTTTTGGAAGGTAAGAATTGAAGTGGTAGAATGTTTATATGGGTTGGGAAGGTGTGATAGTAGTGGGTATTCATAGGAGGTTAGAAGGAGTGCTAATGTTAGAGGGGGAAGAAGTGAGAGTAAGAGTAAGGTATGGTTTAGAGCTAGGGTGGGGAGTTTGTACATTGTAGTGATAGTTATTAAGTTGCAGTTCTTTGTACAAGTGTAGTAGTGTGGTACTGCAGGATAAGGTAATGGAAGTAGTGAAAGGGAGTGGTTAAGAGAAGGAAAATATGGAGGGAAAGGAGTAGATTGGTTAAAGGTGGGGAAGTTTCTATTGGATGAAAGGTAAGGGGTGTGGCTAGTTAGCTAGAAATGTAGAGGCACTCTGGGTGGGTGGAATTTGGGGGTAGGGTAGGGGAGCAGAGTGAGCCCGCAGGGCGAACGGAGCGGGTTGAGACAAAGGAAAGAGAAGTTAGCAAGTAAACAATCAGTAAAGTAGGTAGCTGCAGGTTGGAAGGCAGGAGATGAGTGGAAAGGTGTAGGATAGAGGGGGAGACTGGGGAGAAAGACAGCTAGACAGGATTAAGCAGAAAGGCACCAAGTAAGTAAGATTAGGAACTGGCAAGAAGCTTATTTAAATAGATAGAGGTTACAAGGGAGAGAGGGAGTGATAGACGGATGGGAGAGGAGTTCCCTCTAGTGGGCAGTTCTGATGTTGTAGATGAAACTTTAAGGGAGCTGGAAAGTATAGGTGAGTGGAGAAAGAGAAAAATATAGGGAGAGGGGGTGAGGGTAAGTGAAAGGTTGAAAAGGCTAGTTAGGTAGATACAGAAAAGGGGTAAGGCAGCTGGCTGCTCAGGCTCTCCGCAAACTTTGGAGCCCTGAAACAGTACTGGATAGGGGTCTGCTTTACCAAGTAGATTTAGTCCATAACATACTTATTTCTATCCTTGATGGAGGGTTCAGAAAAATAGGATGCTGGAGGTTGAGGCCACTGGATTTGGATAGGGTTCTTAAGACACCAGATAGGCTGTGTAGCAGCTTGAAATTGAGCGTCTGCAAGGTAAAACTAGCTGAACTCAGATGTGTGGATATAATGCAGTTACCTGAGTCACTCAGGGAAGTTCCTAATTTGATGGCGTTGTAAGTAGCCGAGTCGGCTAAACAGCATTTAACACGCTGTACACAGTAAAGTTGAGCATGTGCATTTGGAAAAAGGTCGGTCTGGTGGTTGGAAATAGAGTAAAAAATGGTATAAGCAGGTTAAATAGTATAACCCGGTTGACTGTTTGGATTAGTTCCGCAGTACAATATAGCGGAGAGCATATACTACAACCCAGCTAAGTGTGCGGATAGTACTCCACGTGGGTGGAGTAATGCATTAAACAGCCGTTACCCAGAAAAAGTTTAAGCTCATTAAGCTAGGCAAACTATGGAGGTATAATGTCATGAACAGCGCGTGTTGCAATGGTACGCATAGCCCAGACCAGTTCTCGGTCTCACACCACGTGGGTGGCACAGTGAAACAGCCGTATAATAAAATATAAAGCCAGAGGGAAACTAGTCTATCCACAGGGTAAAAGAAGTTTAGATAATGATTATAGATTCAAGAACAGAAGTAACAGTAAGCATTTAGGCAGGTGTGAGATCACAGGAATATAAAAATAAAGAAAATGCACCTTTGTAGCTAAGCACAAAAAGTAAATCGTGAAGTGTTGCAAGATAAGCAAATATAACAATCAGTGCAGAGTAAACATTTCAACTGGTCAATGACCATACAAATTAAACAATGCATTCAATGTAAAAGGCAGTTAGTGAGACCACTAATAGTACTTACCAGGGGCAAAAGATGCCGGGGCAGAGCAGTCAGCAGCCAGAGACCCACGAAGGGGAAACTCACTAACTAAAAGATGGCGCCTCGCAGGTAAGAGGTATAAATAACCTCTCATGAGAATAACGAGGCAGCAAGGGAAGGGAAAGGTGTGCGATAGTATGCAGGTGGGCGGGGTCAGAAGGTGGTCAGATGTGGAGGTTGTTTGGCAAAGTACAACTGCAGGAAAGAGAAAAGGGAGGGAAAATAAAAATGATAACGAGAAAGGAGGAATAGGATTGGAGATGGAGTAAAATGGCAGTCCAAGAGTGGGAATCAAAAGATAGGGACAGGAAAAGAGTTAAATATCTAGAGACAAAGGAAGAGAAGTTAGCAAGTAGACAATCAGTAAAGTAGGTAGCTGCAGGTTGGAAGGCAGGAGATGAGTGGAAAGGTGTAGGATAGAGGGGGAGTCTAGGGAGAAAGACAGCTAGACAGGATTAAGCAGAAAGGCACCAAGTAAGTAAGATTAGGAACTGGCAAGAAGCTTATTTAAATAGATAGAGGTTACAAGGTAGTATAGGGAGAGAGGGAGTGATAGATGGATGGGAGAGGAGTGCCCTCTAGTGGGCAGTTCTGGTGTTGTAGATGAAACTTTAAGGGAGCTGGAAAGTATATGTGACTGGAGAAAGAGAAAAATATAGGGAGAGGGGGTGAGGGTAAGTGAAAGGTTGAAAAGGCTAGTTAGGTAGATATGGAAAAGGGGTAAGGCACCTGGCTGCTCAGGTTCTCCGTGAACTTTGGAGCCCTGAAATGGTACTGGATAGGGGTCTGCTTTACCAAGTAGATTTAGTCCATAACATACTTATTTCTATCCTTGATGGAGGGTTCAGAAAAATAGGACGCTGGTGGTTGAGGCCACTGGATTTGGATAGGGTTCTTAAGACACCAGGTAGGCTATGGTTATATCAAGAGCAGGTCAAGGAAGAGCTGGGAACATGGGGAAGAAGGGAGATAAAAATGTAGATGAGAGATACAGCGTTAGCAATTTAGTATATATATTCAAAGGCAGAAATCGCTAGCAGTAACACTTATAACATTGCAATATAGTGACTGTTAAATAACAGATAAGATACATACATTTAGGCAGTCTAAGCAGTTCTCAATCATTTATAGGCAAGAGCATTCAAGAGCAATACTAATAATACAGGTAGCATTTGTAGCATTGCAAATAGTGACATACATTTGGAAAGTCTGATCAGTTCACAAGCACTTATAGACAACAGCATTCAAGAGGTACAAGCATCAAAATCACAGTAAAATTGTACAAAAATGCAGCTAAATATGGTCAGCAGTAAAAGGCTAAAATCAAGGTAGAGTACCTGACAAAGGACTAATAGTCGAAAGGTGCATGTTGAGATGTTAGATGTGGGGGCATATACTTACCAGAGAAATGCGTGAGGTGGTTAATTTATGAGGAATTACTGAATTGCATCACAATAGGGAGCTGCTAATATACAGCAGGATTGCCGTATATGCGGTCTAAAGACCTTCCTAGATATAGAGGGAGCAGGGCAGACTGCGTTTAGTATATTGAAGAGATAAAGAGAATTAAAGATTATCTCCTTCAAGCAGGAGCTACAAAGGGTACTACAACCCACAACTAGTGCGTGCTTTAGTCTTGAAATAGAAAAAAAGCCATTACAGTATATCTTAACCTACAAGTATACAAGTGAGAAACTACAAAACTCGGCTATGAGGGTGAGATACAGTTACTCGAGTAATACAGATTACTTGCAAATTGTTAGCTTATATTGTAAGTTGCCGAATCGGCAAACATTAAACACAGTGTAGCAGCTTAAAATTGAGCGTCTGCAAGGTAAAACTAGCTGAACTCAGCTGTCTGGATATAATGCAGTTACCTGAGTCACTCAGGGAAGTTCCTAATTTGTTGGCGTTGTAAGTAGCCGAGTCGGCTAAACAGCATTTAACATGCTGTACGCAGTAAAGTTGAGCATGTGCGTTTGGAAAAAGGTCGGTCTGGTGGTTGGAAATACAGTAAAAAATGGTATAACCAGGTTGAATAGTATAACCCGGTTGACTGTTTGGATTAGTTCTGCAGTAAAATATAGCAGAGAGCATATGCTGCAACCCAGCTAAGTGTGCGGATAGTACTCCACGTGGGTGGAGTAATGCATTAAACAGCCTTTACCCAGAAAAAGTTTAAGCTCATTAAGCTAGGCAAACTATGGAGGTATAATGTCATGAACAGCGTGTTGCAATGGTACGCGTAGTCCAGACCAGTTCTCGGTCTCACACCACGTGGGTGGCGCAGTGAAACAGTCGTATAATAAAATATAAAGCCAGAGGGAAACTAGTCTATCCACAGGGTAAAAGAAGTTTAGATAATGCTTATAGATTCAAGAACAGAAGTAACAGTAAGCATTTAGGCAGGTGTGAGATCACAGGAATATAAAAATAAAGAAAATACACCTTTGCAGCTAAGCGCAAAAAGTCAATTGTGAAGTGTTGCAAGATAAGCAAATATAACAATCAGTCCAGAGTAAACATTTCAACTGGTCAACGACCATACAAATTAAATAATGCATTCAATGTAAAAGGCAGTTAGTGAGACCACTAATAGCACTTACCAGGGGCAAAAGACACCAGGGCAGAGCAGTCAGCAGCCAGGGTCCCACGAATGGGAAACTCACTAACTAAAAGATGGCGCCTCGCAGGTAAGAGGTATAAATAACCTCTCACGAGAATAGCAAGGCAGCAAGGGAAGGGAAAGGTGTGCGATAGTATGCAGGTGGGCGGGGTCAGAAGGTGGTCAGACGTGGAGGATGTTTGGCAAAGTACAACTGCAGGAAAGAGAAAAGGGAGGGAAAATAAAAATGATAACGAGAAAGGAGGAATAGGATTGGAGATGGAGTAAAATGGCAGTCCAAGAGTGGGAATCAAAAGATATGGACAGGAAAAGAGTTAAATATCTAGAGACAAAGGAAAGAGAAGTTAGCAAGTAAACAATCATTAAAGTAGGTAGCTGCAGGTTGGAAGGCAGGAGATGAGTGGAAAGGTGTAGGATAGAGGGGGAGTCTAGGGAGAAAGGCAGCTAGACTGGATTAAGCAGAAAGGCACCAAGTAAGTAAGATTAGGAACTGGCAAGAAGCCTATTTAAATAGATAGAGGTTACAAGGTAGTATAGAGAGAGAGGGAGTGATAGATGGATGGGAGAGGAGTGCCCTCTAGTGGGCAGTTCTGGTGTTGTAGATGAAACTTTAAGAAAGCTGTAAAGTATAGGTGAGTGGAGAAAGAGAAAAATATAGGGAGAGGGGGTGAGGGTAAGTGAAAGGTTGAAAAGGCTAGTTAGGTAGATACGGAAAAGGGGTAAGGCACCTGGCTGCTCAGGCTCTCTGCGAACTTTGGAGCCCTGAAACGGTACTGGATAGGGGTCTGCTTTACCAAGTAGATTTAGTCCATAACATACTTATTTCTATCCTTGATGGAGGGTTCAGAAAAATAGGATGCTGGAGGTTGAGGCCACTGGATTTGGATAGGGTTCTTAAGACACCAGGTAGGTTGTGGTTATATCAAGAGCAGGTCAAGGAAGAGTTATTTCTATCCTTGATGGAGGGTTCAGAAAAATAGGACGCTGGAGGTTGAGGCCACTGGATTTGGATAGGGTTCTTAAGACACCAGGTAAGCTGTGGTTATATCAAGAGCAGGTCAAGGAAGAGCAGGGGCAAAAGACGCCGGGGCAGAGCAGTCAGCAGCCAGAGACCCACAAAGGGGAAACTCCTATATCTGATAATTTTTTCCTTTCTTTTCATGATATATACTACTAATGTTATTTGCTTTAGACTTGTATTTTAATCCTTGTAGATAAGTTACGCAGATATCTGGGGGAGGTAGCTAATGAGTTTATTTTAAAATTTTCCAAGGCTAGACAAGGTTTGTGTGTTCATTATATTTTTTATTTAATTCCTCTATTTCTTTTTTGACTTCTGGGCAATTCGGATTTTTTTTTTTTAGATTTTGCTGTCAAGAGTCTGGTTTGCAAGTCTAATGATTCAGATTCCCACTCTCTAACTTTGTTTTTGTACCAGCTAAGGGTCTTACCAAATAAATACGCTTTTAATGAGTCCCAAACCATGACTCTACTGATTTGTCTTGTATTTTTAATTTCAAGAAATAATTGTAGTTCTGACAACATCCAGGGTCTGAATTCTTTAATTTTGTGATATATGATGGAATTCTAGTTGAGAGGATTAAAGGTTTAAACACTATTTGGAGCTTCATTATCAGAGAGTCATGCTCTGAGAAGGGGCATGGAACTATTGAGAAGTTGAGGATTTTTGTTTGTAAATCTTGAACTACAAATAATTTGTCTATTCTGGTTTGTGTTCCAAATCTATGGTCTTTATGGGAAAATAATAAGGATTTATCATCTTTTACTTTAAAAGTGTCTGTTAAATGAAATGAATCAATTCATCTTTTTAAGGATTTTGAAATAGTTGCTATGCCAAAAGACTTCTTGGTGGTTTCAGAAGCTTCTAAGGTACAATTAAAGTCTCCTCCCAGTATAAGATTTCCTTTATAATTGTTGGAAATAAAATCCAGGTGTTTTTTTAACCGTTCCTGCTCCAATTCCTGGGAACCAATATAAATTAGCTAAGGTCCATATTCTATTATTAAATTTAATTATAACAAATACTATTAGACCTTCTTTGTCTTCATATTTATAAATAACTTTTGGAGTGATTATGTTTTTCTTCCAGAGAATTGATACTCCTTTTGTCTTTGTTCTATAGGAGGATTGAGCCAAGACTATATAGCCCTTAGGGTTCCAAATAAAGCTATCGTTAGTCTTAAAATGCATTTCCTGGAGAAATACTACTTGTGCCTTATTTAGATTTAAATATTTTAGTAAGTTTGATTTTTTATTTGCATTATTTAAGCCATTAGTATTTAATGATAAGTATGTTCAATCCATTTCAAGTTATTGTTGGAAGAAACATTTTGCTCCTTTTTTATTTTGATTATAGTAGTTATATCATATTCTCTGATAACATTGAATGTTATTTTTATGTGTGTAAACTTGGGAGTGTAATCTAATGTTCTTTATCTTTAAATACAAGTAGGGTAAAATTCTGGTCAGGCTTTAAAAATACTTCTATAAAACATTAATTCTAAAGTATCAAATACAAGTAAATATGAATTTCCCACTTTTGAGATTTTAAGTATTTTTTCTCTGTTTATTTGCTAAGTTTTTCTGCATAGCTGCCTAGCTTGAGCATTTTCTGGCTTGTTAAACTTGATTTCTGTATTAGTAGCTGTATTTAGAGCACAACCAAAAGCTGTTTGCTGAATTTCCTGTTTGCACTTAATTTTAAATCGTTTTTTTCTTAAAACTTGCATATTTTCTGTCCTTGACCTATCACTCTTGTGTGGGGTCATTTACTGCACTGCTATAACTTGATATTACTTGTGAACCTCTGCTATCTCTGTAAAAAACAAAAACAAAAAAAATCTTGCTTTTCTCCCACTTTTCTGAGAGTTAAAAAAGTTCAGTTACAGGCTTGCTGTTCCTGAACTGTTTGAAAGTTTCTGTGAGGCCATTTTTGCTTGGGCTGAAGGAGGGTCTCTCTGTTGATCAGTGGCAGTGAATAACATTGAGCAGCTTCCCTGCCCCCCGTAGAGGTGGTTACTGACTTGAAACTGTAGTTTTATTGGCCACTAGGGGTCATTTCCAAAACTCCTTCATCTTCCTCTCTTAAAACCTAGTTGCCTCGTGGTTTGGGCATCTTTTCAGGCTTGTTGGATGTTGGTAAAGCACCCTCCAAGAGGAAAAAACGCTGAGAGAAGAAGGGAGCCACTTTTGAGATTTTAAGTATTTTTTCTCTGTTTATTTGCTAAGTTTTTCTGCATAGCTGCCTAGCTTGAGCATTTTCTGGCTTGTTAAACTTGATTTCTGTATTAGTAGCTGTATTTAGAGCACAACCAAAAGCTGTTTGCTGAATTTCCTGTTTGCACTTAATTTTAAATCTTTTTTTCTTAAAACTTGCATATTTTCTGTCCTTGACCTAGCACTCTTGTGTGGGGTCATTTACTGCACTGTTATAACTTGATATTACTTGTGAACCTCTGCTATCTCTGTAAAAACAAAAACAAAACAAAATCTTGCTTTTTCCCACTTTTCTGAGAGTTAAAAAAGTTCAGTTACAGGCTTGCTGCTCCTGAACTGTTTGAAAGTTTCTGTGAGGCCATTTTTGCTTGGGCTGAAGGAGGGTCTCTCTGTTGATCAGTGGCAGTGAATAACATTGAGCAGCTTCCTGCCCCCCGTAGAGGTGGTTACTGACTTGAAACTGTAGTTTTATTGTCCGTTTTGGGTCTATTTCTGCTTCTTTCCAGCCCCTGCTATCAAGCACGCTTTAACGTGCTTTAGCGCGATTTAGCGCGGAGTTGCCACTAGAGCAGCATCGGGCAACGCCGGTTAAACAAGGTTAAACTCTTTCTGGCTCCAGAAAGTCTGTTCTTCAATTTTTCCCTTAGAACTGCTCTGTTAGGAACCTAAACAGTTTACACCTTCACTAAAAAGTGCAGCACTTGTTCCAAATAGCTTTTTCTTCTCAAAAAGCTCAGCACTTGTCTTATAAGCATAACCCTTGTCTTATAAGCATTCTCTTTGCAGATCAAGCACTCCTATATTATACAAATCTCTCACTAGCAAAACCCCCCAGGAGTGCCCACTTCCCTGCTAAGCCCACTACTTTTCTGTCTCATACCAACTCATAATTCTTTCTAGCATGTCGAAGGGTCAGATGCTGGCGTCCTCTCCTGCCAAGTTGGTGAATCTGGGAATTCTGAGACAATGTTACAATTACCTCATGTACACGGACAACCCTCTCCTCCTTCCACGTAACACTAACACTTGTGAGAGATGCAGCTATTTAGCCAGACTGGAGGCTGAGCTCTCTCAACTCAGGACTGGCAAGACCAGGCAGGAGGAGAAGGCAACTACACACACCACAATACCAGTCTCACATAACTCAACCACACCACTGAATCAAACACATAAACACACTAAGACATACTCGGAGGCTCTGAGTAAAAATTTACCTAAACAGCAGAGGCCTCCAAAGCAGACACCCAAGCAACTGCAAACTCAATACACCACACAAACAACGCATAAACAACAAAATCAGTGTGCAAAGCAGTCACTGCCCTTAAGGCCAAATACAACACCAAACATACTTGTCATAGGTGACTCCATAGTCAGGCACACTGACGTCCCGCTCACCAGACTGAGTAAGGAGAAGGTCACAGTAAGCTGCCTGTCGGGCGCTAGAATCCGCCACGTAACGCAAGCACTCAGGTCTCTCAACAGCAGGTACAAGTACGACTCAGTCATTGTCCACGCTGGTGTCAACGACCTGAGACGTACCTCCTTGGACTACATGAAAAGAGACATTGAGGAGCTCTCTGATTATGTAGCCCAGGCAGGTATGACCCTGACCTTGAGCATTATCCTACCTTCACCTAGAATGATGCCACAATACAGTGATAAGATGATCAGCTTTAATAATTGGCTTAAATTCTGGTGTCATTCAAAGGGGATCCAATGTCTGTCTGCCTGGGATGACATGCTGGACAAGCCACGCTGCTTCGCAAGGGACGGCTTGCACCTGTCACCCCTAGGCTTCCGGATATTGGCAAAGGCTCTTGCCACCCCCATAGTGCCTTTTTCAGGCAAGGCTCAAATTCTAAACCTACCACCCTAGAACACAAAAAAGTAAAAAAACTAAGGGTAATGCTGCTCAATGCCAGAAGTCTCAATCTCAAGATACACGCACTCAAGGCCCTTCTCAGTATGGAGAACATCGATGTCTGTGCTGTGACAGAAACCTGGTTCAAGGCTCCTGAGAGCACCCCAGCACTATCAGGTTTCACCTCATTATCATGCGTTCCGGCCCCAAAATCCGGACAACACCAAGAAAGGAGGGGGGGGGTGTCCATATTCATAAAGGACACCCACACCTCAAGGTTGGTGGCAACGCATGATGCATCGGAGACCATCCAGGTACAATTAACCATAGGCAAGACTGCTCTGCAATTTGTAGCATGTTACAGGCCACCCTCTCAAACTCAGGAACCTCACATGGCCTTCCTGAAAACATTGGAGGGGATAAATGTATCTCCAAACACCATCATACTAGGTGACTTCAACTACCCTAATATAGACTGGGAACACTACTCAAGCATAAACACTCTAGCCCAAAGGTTCCTGGAGTTCATAAACTCAAATGCCATGGAACAACTAGTCACCATCCCCACAAGAGGAGAAAACATACTTGATCTCATCATCACGAACATGGGATCACAATGTTCAACACCGGAAGTATACCCCTCACTGGTGAGATCAGATCATAAACTAATCTCGCTGGAGGTACTCATCCCGCACACACCTGAAATAAAAAAGACCACAGTGAAAAACTTCTCAAAAGCCGACTTCACACTTCTAAAAACTAGTGTGGTCTCCTTTAAGGCCCCTGAGCCAGTGGTAAACATTACTCAAACTGCTGAATCACTTACAAATGCCTTCTACCAGCACCTACAGGACTGCATGGATCAGGCAATCCCAAACAAAACTAAGACTCTTTGTACCAAAGGCAAGCGTCCAGTCTGGTGGACCCCAGCCATAAACAAGCTCTACAACAAAAGGAGGAAGCTACTACAAGATAGAGCAAAATCCTTGAAAGGTAAGACACCTTTGATCATTATAAGTAAAAACTAAGAGCTCTCATAAAATCATCCAAGGCAAATTTTGAGAGAAAAATCGCCAAGGACTCAAAAGACAATCATAAGGCCTTCTTTAGCTATGTTAGAAACCTAGGAGGAAACTCCCAGATATGCTCAGAATTAGTTCAAAATGATGTGAAGATTACTGAACCTACACACATTGCCAACATACTGGCTGACAGGTTCAGTGCAAACTTCTCCCCTCCCCAAAGGAGAGATATCTATACCAGAGGATTGTAGCCCCCCAAACATCTCCAACGCCCAGGTGAAAACTGCTCTCTCCAAGGCAAAAAACACAGCATCCATGGGACCGGATGGTGTCCCCGGCTGTGTGCTCCATGAACTCAATGAGGAATTAAACCCGCAGTTAGGACAGCTGTTTAATCTTAGCCTCACCTTGGGATACGTACCCAAGGAGTGGCGCACGGCGACTGTGGTCCCACTTCACAAGGGCGGTGCCTCCACCGACCCTGGAAATTACCATCCTATTAGCTTGACAAGCCTTATCTGCAAAGCCATGGAGAGGATCATAATGGAACTCATAAATAAAGACATAGGGAACTTGCAGACTTTGGATCCAACCCAGTTTGGCTTTGTCAAAGGCAGATCATGCCTTTTAAATTTGGTTGACTTTTTTGAGACAGTCACCAAGGCCATTGATGAGGGAAAGGCAGTCCATACAGCCTACCTCGACCTGGCAAAGGCCTTCGACACAATACCCCACTCAGGTATCATCGAAAAACTCATGAGCTTGAATGTAAACCCATACATCACAAGATGGTTTGCAAACTGGCTAAGTGACAGAACCCACAGGGTCAGAGTTGCTGGAGCCATGTCAGACTTAAAGCCTGTCACAAGTGGTGTCCCACAGGGCTCAGTCCTGGGTCCACTCTTGTTCGGCATCTACTTTTCTGAAGTACAAGCAAACACAGGAGGGTTATGGCTGACAACGTTTGCAGATGACTGCAAACTGGGCGCCATAGTCGAAAACACATCTGACACAAATATCCTTCAGAAGGGCCTTGCAGAAACGGATAACTGGTGCCAGAGCCATGGCCTAAAGTTAAACGCTAAGAAATGCATAGTCATACCCTTCAGGAAAAACAAGGTTACCCCTAGCTACCATATAGGTGGCAATCCACTGAGCACAGAAGAAGTCATCAGGGATCTGGGGACCCAGGTTGACAGTAGCCTTTCGTTTGACACTCATGTTGCTAAAGTAGTTAGGAAAACCTTCTACATTGTCCACCTGATCATGTACTCATCACTCATTAGACCTATGATTGAGTACAATGCCCCATTCGGAATGTATCTGACCCGACACCTGCAGCAGCTGGAAAGGCCCCAAAAGTTCCTCACCAAAAGGATAAAGGGTCTCAAAAATATGTCTTATGCTGCCCAACTGAAAGAACTCCAGCTCTATTCAGTCTCATACCGCTTGCTCAGAGGTGACCTGTGCCTGACATATAAGGCCATGTCAAACCCAGATTTGATGAATATGCTTCACCTCAAAAACTCTAGATCCCTTAGAACCACAAGGGCGGGAGACTTAAACCTTGACACGGTTATTAATAGAACGTGCTGGATTGACAGATTCATCACCCAGAGACTCCTATTCTGTGGAACAAAATCCCGGTACATGTGAGGCAGAGCACCTCGCTGGCCTTGTTCAAGAGGAATCTTGACCAATGGATGGGAGATCGCAGATATACCCCAGGGATTACTTCAGTGTCACTGCTTGACAGAGGCACAGCAAAATAATAGGCATAGTTTTATTCAAACTAAAGGGGTGGCGAAAGCCACATAACTATGGGCTAGGCTTATAAATGCCCTTGGGCAGATAGCCTAGTATGAACCTATGAACCTAAACATGGAATGAAAGTCATTCCTAATCCAATAGATAAAAGTAGATCTATTGGATTGTCACTCATACCATTAACCAACAATATCAACGGAACTCCATATGTTAAATTATTATATGGAGAATTTTGTTAAAAGAGATATAAAATTCTATATTATTCTATTATTATTCTATAGTATTTTATATATCAGGATGGAATGTTAGTAGTGTTAACAATTATTATATTGACTTAGAAAATATGCAATATTTAGTTACCCTTAAGAGATACCAAACATGTCAGATATGTCATTTCGGATAAATTAAATGCAACAGAGGAGCATATACTAAATAGTCCAACAACAAATAGATTATTACTAAAGTAATTTGAATAAAGGGACTCTGTAGGAGACAATGAGTGATTACCAATGAAATATGAATTTACTGTAGGTATACTGTCTTCCTTTACTTTCCCAGTCTTCAGCTCACCAACTTCAACTTACACTTATGAAAAGACATGGCTTATCAATGGTATCCTGACTCTGAGTAGAGGCACCCTATATTCTAGTGTGCAGTGCTTTTACATATTTATAGATTTACAAAGCAGAGTCTAAGAATGAACTATGATCACCCTGACAATTCCCATCCTGCATAGGGCACCTCCTGCTTCCAGAATGGGTAATCACATCAGTTCTAGAAGGAATGTATAGGTATCCATATGGTAATCAAGACTTAACTTAGGTAAGTATTAGTCAAATAATGTTTAGAGCATCTTGGAGAGTTCTCGGGCCAGTTAGAATACTTTTAAACCTCTCCTCCCTTGACCAAAAACAGGGATTTCTCTTCCCTTTCTTTCCCTTGTTTTAAATCAGTACTAATAAAAGAAATTCAGCAAACATAAGTAAACAGAAATAACATTCAGTAGTCCGTCGTGTACATGATTCGCAACCCATTAAACAAGTCAGTGACTAACATCACTTTAGTAAACATTATAAAGACAAATTAGAAATAATTTCCTAGCTCTTTAAATTTTCTGATAAAGCAAAAAGTTAGCAATAAGCTATTTTAACTAAAAGTGTAAAGCATTTCAGTTTTTCCTTGCAAGTATACATTTCTACTTATATTGTAGTTTCGGTAGCTGTCTTTGAAATCTGAACAATACTTCACTTCAAATCATTCCTTTCTCAATTCAGGTTTTGTTTTGTCAAAATGGCAACAATATTTCAAGGGCACAATTAATATTTAGACTGATGTTTCAAATAAATAACTTGTCAGTTGCCAATTGATTAGTTTAGAATGTATGGTTAGTGCAAATATAGCATGTTGCAAAAATAATATGTATTTTTTCGTGTGCTCTAGAGTCTGTCATATGCAAGTGACATATATAATTTAGCATATATAGAGGAGATAGCTTATGGATTCAGATTGATAAAGTAAGTTATGTTTATTAATCAGGCAGTTTCATTTAAGTTCACAAGTAATTTGGGGACATTTCAGTTGAGTTTCCAGGAATGTGTAGTCCAATGTGAGTAATTGAGTCCACTTTTCCTCATAAACATGTGTCACAATTCATTAAACAAAGCAGAGTCTAACATCTGTCTAATAATCATTTTAAAGACAAATAATAGTAATTTCCTAGCTCTTCAAACTTTTTGATATCACAAAATGTTGACGGGAAGCTATTTTAACTGGAAGACTAAAATATTTCAATACTTCCTTGTGAATATACATTTTTACTTATACTTGTAGTGTCAAGAACTGTCTTTGAAATCTATGCGTTACTTACTTCTTTCAAGTCATTCATTTTACAGTTCAGATTATATTTTGTCAAAATGTCAATAGCATTTCAAGGGCACATTTAATATTTAAACTGATATTTTAAATGAATAGCTATCAGTTGTCAAGCTAGTTTGTACAGCGTGTGACGTAACTGCAATGATAACATGTTGCAAAAGGTAATATGTATCTTTTCATGTGCTCTAGAGACTGTCAATTTCAAGTAACATAGAAAATGTAACTTTTACAGTGCAGACAGCTTGTGGAATCAACATGTTAAACTGAGTAATACATTTTAATCAAGCAGCTACATTTAAATGCACATGTAGTTTGGGAACATTTCAGTTGTGCTTTCAGGAATATGTAATCCTAAAAGGATAAATCATAAAATATTAACAAATAGTCCTATTATGTATTTATTTTACCTTGCTTAGGTTGTTTTTCATTTTAATAACTAAACAACATTACTTTTTCTTATTATTTGTTATCTGTGAGGCTAAATGCACTTTGCAGGTTCACAGTGTTCTTAGAAATTGCAGCAATTATTTACTGTTGCTATGGCAACTCAAATAGAATGTGAAGAAAGCTTCACTTTTATTAACCCAACAGTACATTTTTCCCTCCTATTTTTTTTTTTATATATATTTGTTAATACTAAAAGGAAATAATTCAAAGGACATATGTACATGAATGAAACATTTCAGAGTTAATCACGAACATGTCCCCAGTCACAATAAGCATAACAGTGACTATCATTAATCTAATAAATATTGTAATAACAATTAATTAAGTTCACTGTAGCATTGTTGCCTCACAGCAAGAGGTTCTCCTGTTCGATTCTCGGCTGGAGTGTTGGGAGTGCCTTCTGTGTGGAGTCTGCATGGCTTCCCCGTGGTTGGGTGAGCATTCGAAAGACATGCGTAAATGGGCGTGCCTTCGTTGAAGGTTGGACGTTGAGCTGGCACCTCGGCGTTCGTGAAAATCTACTGCCAATCATTAGCGGACTGGAGTTCCGCTGTGGCGACCCCTAACCGAGAAAATCCGAAAGACAAACAACAACATTCCAATTAGTCTACCTTAAAACTAGATTATTTTAGACTATTATTTATCTATGTATAGATAGTGAGTTATTAAATATATACAGGCTATATTAGTATAGTAAATAGGAGAGAATTTAGAAAGGGAGACAAGATGCAGTTAAAATAAATAATGAGAAATAGAGAAATATAGATACACACATATGGGGAAGGTATGAGATATATATAATATGCACATACACATATATATATAGGGCAAGGTGGGAGATATGCATATGTAAGGAACAAGCTGCATCTCTCTCTCTCTCTCACACACTCTCTCTCTGTCTCTCTCTCTCTCTCACACACACACACACACACACACACACACACACACACACACACACACACACACACACACACACACACACTATAAGGAAAAGGCTACTGCAAATGAGGAACTCTTGATTTTGTAGATGAAAACTGAACAGCTGTTTTTCTAACTCATCTTTATTAATTTTCAAAAATAAAATTCATTCATCTCACAAGATTCATGTTTCCCTTGTTAACACTAAAAACATTTTTGCAATGTGTGATAGCATTATCTTTATGGGCCACTTCAACTTCGAACTGCCATCACATATTGTTGCACTCTGTGTGTTAATGTCGTAGGTATCTTCACCCCTACTAACCTCATATCCCCCTTCATTCTCCTACCTCCTCACTCTTGTCTAATTGTTCTTTAATAATTGCCCTTTTCCTCCTTGTTGGTCACCTTCTTCTCTTCTCACTAATTTATTTGCCCACCTCAAACTCACCATGACCCAGCTAGCTCAGACATCATCCTCTTCTGCATACACTAACTCACTCCTCTCTTCCTTTGTCTACTGCCCCCCCCAGTCTTTCTACCTTAGACAAACAAATCTGTGACTCCTCTATCATTTTCTAATAAACTGTTTTCCATATCTTAAGCATTTCACTCTTTAAACCTCTAACCCCCTATAAAACTTTACAAACGGAAAGTGTCTGTTCCCTCAGTCCTGCAACATATAGCATCTATCTTCACCTTTTCCCTTTTTAGTCTGCCCAGAGTTTTAAAATACTGCTCAGCCTCATCCAAAATTCCCATACCACTCCCACAGCTTGACTTATTTAATGTGACCATACAATCTAATCCCCTGTGTTAACCCACACTAACTATCTAAACTTTCCCTAGATATTAGCCCTCTTACAAATATAATCTTGCTTTTTCTCCTTTGACAATAAGGTGTATGTGACTATACAGTTAATTAATATTCTTGTACATACTTTGAATGTTTAACAACAGCTTTTACAACCTATGATTTCTTGTTAAACTTTACAGTAGTATATTTACCTTGTACAAATTTGGTGTAAATATCCACAGCTGGTTCACACCATTAGTTGTTTTTTTTTATTTTGGTGGTGTTTTTTTTGTTGTCATGTTTTGTGTGACTATATAATTAATTAGTTACCTCTGTCCTATTTCTTGATATGAATTCTACATCTGCTCAGAACAGGAAATTTCTTTCTTGTTATTATGCTCAACACAATGATACATTCCGTTTCCAATTTTTTTGTGCAATGTATCAATGCCTTTTTAAATTTTCTTGTGTATGTGGAGCTTATATCCCTGGGCCTCCACTGAAAATGGACATATATCCAGTTGGACTAGCCCGGTCAACAAATGTAAACTGTAAAATAAATAAATACACCTAAGCTCTTATCTACCTTTTCAATATTTTACCTCATATGGTATGTGCCTTTCTCCACACAAAACTGACCTGGCCTCACAACCACCTAAAATGCATCCTTTATTGGTCTTTCTTTACGAATCTTCTACCTTCTTACCCCCTTATCCATCCATCCTACTAACTGCCCTAGCCCAGTTCTTATGTTAAATACTGAAAGTAACCTCCTTATTTCCCTATCCATGGTTTTTGCCTCTCCCTAGAGCACATTGTTTTTCTCTACCTTTTCATCTCTTTTACCAAGTGACAGTAGTTTAGCGGATCATTCTTTCTTTCCCCAAACCTCTAATTCATAGACACCACAACTGCATATCTTTTAAATATGGCATCTTTCAGCTTAACCCCTGACTATCCCTTAATCTGTAGTTATTGTCCTGACCCCATCCCCATCCACATAAACCTACCAGATATATTCTGTATCCCCATCAGCCTTCTATCCTCATATGGCACACTTACACATTTCAACAAACATACCAACTGCTGTAGATGTCATCACTCACACTGCCTCAGTCAGAGTTCCTTGGTAACCTACAAAATGCACTCCAACTGTATAACCACCCTCATATCCTCTGCTGCAAATGCACACTATTTTTCTGACTATGGTCAGTCTAACTCACGAACACTTTAACTCCTGGATAATTAACTCCCCTTTGCACATACACTGGAATCCCCCAACATTCCTTTGTTCTCAATTGGTACCACAACTTCTGGTTTTGACAATCAAATTTCAACCCCTAGAGTAGTTCAAACCTTTCTAAAATATGTACCATACTTGGCAATATATTCTCTCTCTGTAACTACAACCAACAAAATATGCCCATATGCAGAAAGAGTAAAACTACTGTTCCTTCTCCTGAGCACATGTTCACAGCCTTCACTGCACTTACTGTCCTTGTCTGAACTGGCACCAGTGTAGCCAATACACATCAAATAAGTAGGTGATAATAATCATTCCTGCTGCATCCTCCCTTACCATATTAATGACTGCTGATGCCTCCAGTTCAGTAAGCACCTTCTTCATATATTCACCACCTTACTAGTGTTACTCGCAATCACCCAGCAACCATCCCCATTATTCGCCACTTCAGTTATTTCTTCCATGACCTCATATGCAGGAATACTAACACCCCTTTCTTACTATACCTACTTTTAGACAAATTTTCTTCTCAATAGTCTCCTAGCCTTCCATGCCTCTGGTTTATCTCTTACATAATAGCCATATCCAGCCCTCACTTATCGATTTTGGTAGCACTCTTTCTCCTCTTAATGGGATTATTTATTCTTCATCATTTCAAGTAACTGCCATCATTTTTTCCCTTATCACTTTTACCCTCCTGTTTGATTTCTCCATCTCTATATCCTCTCTTCACCCTAGTATCCCAGGCCTCTCACTCCTGCTTTGAGTTAGGTTCACTAAACCCTTCGTCTCCTACAAATGGATGCCAATGTACTTACTGATGTCAGGCTTCTACAGTTGATGCAAACTATAACCACCCCTAGACTTGACCCATAGTCTGCTGGTAGATGCTGCTAATTTGCTTGTTATCACCTTCCCTCTCCACTTTCTCTAACCCTTATATGAAAGAATGCCTCTCCACAGCCTTCACCACACCTGCTGTCCCTGTCTGATCAACATCTCCTCTCTTCATTACCCCTTCCTTTACATTCATTTCTACTAAAAGTTGCCATGTCTCTGCAAACCACCTCTTAAACCTGGGTGTCCTCCCTTTTATTATCTCCATCCCAACAGTATAGTCACCCTTTCTACTAACTCATTTCTTCACCTCACAACATGTAATTCAATCCTCCCCCACATCCTACGTTCTCTCTTTTCTTACATTGCTATTTATTCCACAATGTTCCATTACTGGCCCAGGTGCCCTCCCATACAGAGTAGAAACTCTCCTTTAAGAAAAAAAAATAATTTTAAATCTGTGTCTATAACATTTTCAGATAGTCCTAATGTTACAGTTTTCATTCCCACCATACATATCTACTTAATCAACCACACTATCTGCATCAAACACATTGTTATTCTAGTCTCCAAGAAATTATGCAGGCAATTTAACATATTGTCGTTAACAACAGAGACCTCACACCAATTAATGCTTCTTGTACATCATCTCTTACATTATATACCTGATGCACATGGATACTTAATGTACGTCATCTCTTACATTATATATCCGATGCACATGCACACTTAATGTCCTTCATCTCTTACATTATATATCTGATGCACATGCATAAATGTACATCATCTCTTACATTATATATCCGATGCACATGTATACTTGATGTATATCATCTCTTACATTATATATCCCAATTTATCAGTACCTACTGTGATATGGGCAAGTGCCAGCACAGCCAGCTGGAGTTTTGTGAATAATGATATGTCTTTTGACTGTCAAACTGATTTATACAGGATGCATGTGTTACAAATGTATTAGAACTGTATGTTATTTCTATATCAAACTGATTTGTACAGATGCTTGTGCTGAAAATGTATTTGTGAGGTTTAATTGTGCAAAATGTATCAACAGTGCACCCTGATGAAATGAAAAGAGATATGCATGTATTATTGTAACTGAATCAAATGTATATGTTTTAGCAGAGGACATTGGGACAGCAAAGGTTAACTTTAAGAAAATTATGTGAAATGTAAAAGAGCTGTTAAACCATTAAAACTGTACCCCACAGTGTTGTATTGGACCAGAGATGCTAAGTCTAGAAAAAGCCTTTGTTCATTAGCTCAGTAAAAAGAGGGGAAGCCCCTGGCACTGCCATAAACATTTGGATGTGTACTGTAGCCATCTATGTTGAATTTCTGTCTCAGCTTCAAAGGGGAATACTGTGAGAACCTAAAGTCAGGTGACCAGATAAAGTCATTCTGCCAGCCCTCCTGGAAATTATATTTTAGATATTACAAAGTGAAATCTCAGAATATTGAGTATTCTGTTTGGGGGCCTGACTAGAAAGACCGCTCATGTATTTCATCCTGCCTTGCCCAGGTAAGTTATTAGGGAACAGTAAATTCTCTTAGATTCAGTCAGGAATATAGTGAAGCATAGTTTAGAGAGTATTTTTCTTTATTTGTATGAGTCTGCCCATCAACGTTAATTTCAATATTTTCTGTGATTTGAACTCTGTGGTTTACTGTAAATATATATTCAACATTTTCAAGTCCTTTTATTATTTATTATTGACTATATTTAAAACTCTTATTTGTAGATTCGTACTAAGCTAACTGCCCTTGTGAACCATTTTAAGCCTAGCCAATTATCCCTTGAGAGACTCAAACTCTGCACCTTGAGTTTGCAAGGCAAACACCTTAACCATTAGGCCACCCTCCCAATTGTGGTTATTTCTTGTAGAAAGTAGCTACCCTTTGAGAGTACTTATATTTATTTGGTGACACTGTTTGGGCCACTCCAGAAGGCCTAACTGTCTTGTTCAACTACTATCATTTGTATTAATATTACACAGCATAATAGGAAACCCTTTGTTAAGGGCCTTAGAGCAGCTGATTGTGGAGTGTCTGGTGGCAGTGATAACCACCTTATACTCTGGGCAGAAGGGGGCACCGCAGGTAAATCTGTACCAGCCTTTCCCGTGTGTGTGTGTGTGTGTGTGTGTGTGTGTGTGTGTGTGTGTGTGTGTGTGTGTGTGTGTGTGTGTATGTGTGTGTGTGTGTGTTTGTGTGTGTGTACCAGCTACTTGGGTTAGGAACAGAAAGCACTGGGTTTACAGAGATGGTACTGGAGAACTTGGCTTAGACACTTGGGTGAGGACCTAATCCTACAGCTGTATCAGTGGGGAGTCTTATTGAGGACCTGGAGGGAGACAGATATAGAGAAATCCAGACCCTGGGCTGAGGGTGTTCACTGTGTGCTCTTGTGGGCAATTGTGCTTGATGCAGAGAGGCCTGCATCTGGAAATACTGAGTGTATCCATTTGTATTCCAAATGCATGTCCCTGTCCAGTGTCTGTGGTGAGGATTCAGGCTCCTTGATTACTGGCCCAGCATGGGGACATCACATATTGTTGGCAGTATTGGCCATTATATACTGGTAGCAGTGGTGGGCATCATGCCTACATAATTAACAACTTGTTATAATAATGTAATACACATTAGCATCTTATGCAAAACATTTTAACTGAAACAATGTTACCGTTTTTGTATTGCCCAGAACACCAAATTTATTAACATGTTTAAGTTTCAGAGCATCACATTCCCCCTGCTTATTTCATAGTATAGAGGAGTAAAGTCCCAACTGTGAGACAGATAATGCAGGATTGACCAGAGACCCAAGCTCTGTGACATCTAGCCAGAGAGGGTGGATTGATTGGGTAACACAGGCTTGCCCATCCGAGAGGGAAGGAGGTGGCCTATCTCTCAATAATACTAGCACTTACAGGACAGAGAGGTGTGGCATTCATATTAGTTGTGGATGAATACTTGCTTTTTACAAACTGTATCCATAAATTATTCTTTATGGAGCAAGTATGGGAATGCACATGCTCATAGAAGAAGGTATAGCAGTTTTGCTTATCAGTATGCATGCCAGCTACCTGTGAAAGGGTTTAGGAACAAAGACATAGGAATTATCCTCAGGGCTTCCTTGATGTATATCAGCTGAGCAGTGACTGGCTTTTACCCCAGTGTATAGGGTACAGATTGATAAAGGTTGTGGCAGGAGCTAGAAGGTTAACAGGCAAATGGACAGAAAAGGATTAAAATAAAATCTCCACATTTCTTGTCTTTGTGTGGAGTAGGCACATGCCATGGACCGTCCCACATCAAACACTTAACCTGCCACTCCATCTCCAAATTTTATAAGGTGCACATTCAGCATCACTAGCTTAAAACACAATTTATATGCAAACAAAAGGCACAGGGTTCCACCTTTAATAAAAAAAATATCTTGCAGTAGCAGCTCCTAATCTAAAACTGTTACTAGATTCCTTTTTTTCAAAGTGTATATTATTAGTGTCAGTGGCACAACAGGTAGCACTTGCCTTTAGTGCAGAAGATTGTGGGCTCTATTCCCACACCAAGTTGATCAATTACTGATACTACAGTGTAGCATAAGTGGGGTGCTGTACTCCTGAGTGTGCCATTCTTTGGATGAAGTCCCATCTGCTAGAGGTGGTTGTAGCCCAAATGGATGCAAAGATCCCAGCGCAACTATCAAAACTGCTCTGGCCAAATTTCCCCTAGTAGTATATGTGTGTGTATATTTGCATAAAACTGCTACCTTAGGTCTCCCCTGAAAAGAGGCTAGGATACTAGCCTAGTGGGATTAACTTAGTCAACAAAGGATAAATGAACATATAAAGTATAACCTTCCTTCTACTACCTCACCACATGCATTTTATTCTGTATGTGGAATATTCCACGCTGTGGTACATATATTTCCTTTTCTGTTAATAAAATTTAAAGCAGCTCTGATCCCACCCCAGAACAACATTGCCACAGTTAGAGATACAGTAAGGAACTGAATCACAGTGCATCCGTTTCTATCAGCCATGTGAAAACTACTACAGTACTCACAAATTTTGTAACCAAGCATATGATATAGCATATCTTTAGAAAGCAAATTAGCACAAATCTCAATCAGAGATATTGAAGAGTCCACCTTTGGGTGTCCAACAAGGCAAGTGTCCATACTTCAAGAGGCCTACCATCTTAATTAGGAGTGTCTGTTTTCAATATAGGTTGGCTGAAGACCTTCTCCAACTACTTCTTGTTGCTAGATCTAGCTCTGCTCTGCTGCTTCTTATTCACTCCTGGATCATTTCTACCATTGCAAAGGCACAGAAGAAAATGGTTGTAGACACAAAAGTAGCACTCAGACTCAGGACTGCATTCTCATACCATATATCTATATTTTGTAACCCCATCCCCAGCCTTCCTTACCTCTCAGAAATTATTTCCTCCTCACTCTGTTATCCTGTCATATCTGAATAATGCCTGCAGTACCCATGTTAACATGTAGGAGAGCTGTACATGGGCCTCTTCAGTGTTCTATCACCCTGGGTGATGAGTATCTGTATTCATGTTTGTGTTTTCATTGTAGTTACCCATGTCATGCATGGAGACAAAACATAATTGATTGATTTTACTTTAAATAGGCTACACTATAGGCATGCAGCACCATTGTATGCCAACCCTGTGTCCCAGCTCTAGTACTGCACACATGGGTAACTAGTATCATAGTGTCTATGATGTCATGATACTAGGAAATTAGTTTGAATGACCATATGGAGTCTAAAGTACGCTAGGGACCATAACTAGTAGAGTTATCTTCCTTCTTGATAAGGGCAACACAGTTAAATCCGATAAGATAGAGAGAGAGAGATGGAGGGTAAAATAGGAATGAGAGTGATTTACCTGTAATTCATGCACTATTATGGCTGACGTACAGGCAGCACTGTGCATGAGTATGTTCTGCAAACATCAGAGGCTATACAGCAGAATCAACCTTCTATGAGTTACACCAATCACATGAACTGGAATTTATAATGCAGATTGTTTACATACTCCATTATCACTGTATAGAGTAGCATGCTATATAAAGTACAGAAATTATGATATAGTATCTGGAGGTTCTTAGGCATACTGTACCTCCATATGTGTCATAATAGGGTCAGACCTGAAATGTAAGTTCAAGTTACATTTCAGGATGAGAGAGTCCCTCTGTAATGCTGCTCCATATAATTTACAATCCTGGCATTAATTTGCTGTGATTTTTTATTTTATTTTACAAGATGCTCATATTGGTTTATGTGAAAAATTTATTTTATTTTTATTTATTTTATTTTACATTTGTTGACCGGGCTAGTCTAGCTGGACATGTATCCGTTTTCAGTAGAGGCCCGAGGAGAAAAGCTCCAATACAAGCAATAAACAATAATTCAACACATAAAAACACTAATATGAATAAAAAACACTAATATGAATAAAAAAGTACAAAGGTAGACTTGTTTAGAAACACAAGAAATTACAAAAAGCAGACAATTAAAATAGGAAAATAAATTTAAAAGTAATGCATCATGCTGCAGTTAGCCTAATAAAAAACAGAGGCAAAAACACAAGATGAAATTGCAAGGGGGAGGAAAAAGAAATATAAGGTGGAGCCTATTTCTAAAATATAACTCTCAGAAATTGAAAGTGTTATTTAGGAGCTCAGTCAGGGGAGGGGGCTGAAAGTTAGGAGTATGGAGATGTGATTTCAGTCGGGGTTAGAACAAGGACACAGCCATTGATTTTTAAGATGTTCTTTGATATGTTTTTTGAAAAGAGAGGTAGAGTCTTGATTAGCTATTTCATGAGGGAGTTGATTCCAGGTTTTACCAATGAAATTAGAAAATAATGAGTCCCCAGCTTTATTGTATGATTTAGTCAGTGATACTAGGAGTTTATTGGCAGAGCGAAGTGTGGCTAGGTTTTTATAAGGTGAAATCAGTATTGTAAGGCTAGGGGTATCATCAGGGTAGTAAAGAGTCTTATGAATGATGAGTAATTGTAGATAGAGTCATTGGTTCTTTAGCTCTAACCAATCTAGTTGCTTGAGGTTGAGACAGTGGTGCGTTCTAAAGGGAGTAGCAGTAATGAATCTAGTTATACTATTGTAACAGGTCGAGAGTTTGGTAATGTTGGTTTTAGATAAGTTAGTATATATAGCAGAGGCATAGAAAAGGGTGGAGATCAGGTGGGTCTGGGCAATGTTTTTTCTAGCTGCTGGAGTAAGGAAGGGTTTGATTCTGTAGAGAGTACCAATTTTTTTGTTAACAGCTTTAATGGTGGTGTTAATATGGTCATCAAAATTCAGCCGGTTGTCAATAGTTACACCTAATAGTCGAGTGGTCATATCAGGGGTAATACTGGTAGCATTATTAGCGGAGATAGTGAAGAATGGTGTGGGAGATTTGTGAGTAGGAGTAAAGAAAAGAAGTTTTGTTTTTTTGGGGTTAAGGAGGAGGCAGTGTTGCATAAACCATTTTTCTACATTTTGGAAAACTGTTTGGGTGAGGGACTGGAGGGAGGCAACATTTTTAGCAGTGCAGATTAAAGTTGAGTCATCAGCATATTGAATGCAGGTGGCTTGTGGTATATTCCAGTGTAGGTCATTGATAAATAACAAAAAAAGGAGGGGACCTAAGAGTGAGCCTTGTGGAACCCCAATATTTACTGGGAGTAAGGAAGATAGGTTGTTGTCCCAAAGCACTGCTTGTTCCCTGTTTTGGAGATAACTCCTAAACCATTGCAGTGCATGAGAGCCAAGAGAATAGAGATTAAGTTTGTCTAGAAGTATATCATGATTAACCATATCAAAGGCTTTTGACAGGTCTATGAATAGTGCTGAGGAGAAAAGATTATTGTTCCGATTATTATTTATGGAGTCAGAGAAGGAGAGGAGGGCAGTTGTAGTGCTGTGGAAAGGTCTGAAGCCATGTTGACAGTTGGCTAGAATTTTATTTTGTAGAAGGTAGTTAAGAATTTGTTTGTGCACGCATCTTTCCATTATCTTAGCTAATGGGGAGAGTAAGGCAATAGGGCAAAAGTTAGAGAGCTCAATAGAAGAGCCCCCTTTATGTAGAGGAATTATATGAGATATTTTCCATAAGGTGGGGATTTTTCCTTCAGAGATGGTCCTGTTAATAAGTATGGATATGGGGTAGTCTATAGCTTTTGCAGCAATTTGTAGGTATTCAGACGAGAGTTGGTCAGCAGATGGGGTACAAGGTTTAAGTTTTTTGAGAAGCTTATAAATAAGAGACGTAGCGACAGGTTGAATATGAAAGGCATTAGATGAGGTAATAGAGGTATTTGGTAAGGAGGCAGTAGATGTGGGTAATGAATTAGCTAGGGTTTGAATGGCTTCTGTAAAATACTTATTGAAGGCATCTGGGATCTGGGTATAATTGTTGGGGTTAAAGCCTGAAGGGGTAGGAGTAGTTGAATGTCCTGGTTTAAGAAGTTTATTGATACCTGACCAGAATTTTTGAGGGGTTTTTTGACTGGTTTGTTGAAGGTGAAGATAAAATTCCTTTTTGTCTCTAAGAGTATCTTTTTTGGTGGCATTTCTTAATTTTTAAAGAGTAGATGATCAGATGTACATTTGGTAGCTCTCCATTTAGCCCAAATCTTATTTCTTAGGATCATTTTTTCTTTCGTTTGCTTAGTTAGCCATGGGGCAGATTTGGATCTTATCCTAGTAGAGCAAGTAGGAGCATGATAGTCAAGGATTTGTAGAAAGTTGGTGTTAAAGTAGGTCACTGCTTCATTAAGTTCAAGGTGAGTCAATGGAGACCAGTCGCATGCTTGTAATTCAGTTAGGAAATTATCAGGGTTAAATAATCTTTTTGAGCGGGATGTCTTGAGTTTATGAGTAGCTGGAATATTCAATTTTTGTCTAAAGACATATGCAAGCATATGATCACTAATATTATCAGGAAGGGTTCCTGGAGTGTAAATGCTAGGGTGGTTGTTAATAAGGATCCAGTCAAGAGTTGTTTCTTTCCTATTTGATTTATGGATTCTAGTTGGAGTGGTTATTAATTGAGTGAACCCATAGAGATTAATATGGTTAGTAGGTTGCTGGGATGAACAGGTTATCCAGTCAATGTTGAAGTCACCAAGTATTATGGTTTCTTGGGGTAGTTGGTTAGAAAGTGAACTAAGTAAGTTTTCTAGAATATGAATATTATTACCAAGGGGAAGATACAAACAAATTAGATAGACAGATTTGTTGTTGTTAATTTGAAGTTTGGTTGATAATATTTCAGCTTTGGGGTCTAGTAATGGAAGTTCATTATACAGGCTAATTTGGAGATTAGATTTATAGATGATGGCTATACCACCACCTTTCTTCTTTATCCAGTCACATCTAAGTATGTTAAAGCCAGGAGGGATAATTTCCTGGTCTTGAGTAGAGGGTTTTAGCCAAGTTTCTGTAAGACATAGAATATCAAATGAGTGCAAGTCCAAGAGTGAATGGAGGTGGTGTATTATGCTATTAATACTTCTAATATTACGGTGAGCTATTAGAAGGGAGTTGGATGCGTTAGAGCATGATGAAGGTATAGGTGAAGGATTATTATTTGGGTTAAATGATATTAAGGTGAGCTATTAGAAGGGAGCTGGCTGCGTTAGAGCATGATGAAGGTATAGGTGAAGGATTATTATTTGGGTTAAATGATACTAAGGTGAGCTATTAGAAGGGAGCTGGCTGCGGTAGAGCATGATGAAGGTATAGGTGAAGGATTATTATTTGGGTTAAATGATATTAAGGTGAGCTATTAGAAGGGAGCTGGCTGCGGTAGAGCATGATGAAGGTATAGGTGAAGGATTATTATTTGGGTTAAATGATATTAAGGTGAGCTATTAGAAGGAGTTGGCTGTAGAGCATGATGAAGGTATAGGTGAAGGATTATTATTTGGGTTAAATGATACTAAGGTGAGCTATTAGAAGGAGTTGGCTGCGGTAGAGCATGATGAAGGTATAGGTGAAGGATTATTATTTGGGTTAAATGATACTAAGGTGAGCTATTAGAAGGGAGTTGGCTGCGGTAGAGCATGATGAAGGTATAGGTGAAGGATTATTATTTGGGTTAAATGATACTAAGGTGAGCTATTAGAAGGGAGTTGGCTGCGTTAGAGCATGATGAAGGTATAGGTGAAGGATTATTATTTGGGTTAAATGATATTAAGGTGAGCTATTAGAAGGGAGTTGGCTGCGTTAGAGCATGATGAAGGTATAGGTGAAGGATTATTATTTGGGTTAAATGATATTAAGGTGAGCTATTAGAAGGGAGCTGGCTGCGTTAGAGCATGATGAAGGTATAGGTGAAGGATTATTATTTGGGTTAAATGATATTAAGGTGAGCTATTAGAAGGGAGTTGGCTGCGTTAGAGCATGATGAAGGTATAGGTGAAGGATTATTATTTCGGTTGAATTTAGTCTTGGTAGAGGGACCAGGGTTAAGATGAACATCTCCGTGTAGGAGGAGGTCATGCTGGGAATAAAATAGGAATTTAAGGATCTTAAGTGAGTTATTAAAATTCTTTTTGTTTAGGTAGAAAGACACATGAGTTGTTCTGTGGTATTTTGGTAGTAGATAGTTAGAGGAACAGGTTATGTTACTATGATTAAGGGTGCTGAAAAAAGAGGATGGTAAAGTTTGCTGGAGGTGATGGTTTTGTTCATGTAAAGTGATGTTTTCAAAGAAGGTGATATAATAAGGTATGGATAGGGAGGCTAAAGTGGTGGTAAAGAGTAGGATATATATGTGAAGAGCTTTGAGTGTTGGAGACATGGTAGTGAGTCTCAGGTAAATGTAGCTTGAAAAAAATAACATTTTATAACTCCACACCCTCATTAACAAATATGCAGAATGTTTAAATAAATGAAACACTACCTATTTAATATAGATTTGCATGCAGAACAGCTTTTATGTTCAAAGAAACTTGTTGCCTTGTTTCACTTTAAATTTGTTTTCATTTCTAAATCTAAATAGACTATTAATTTTATAGAGAATTGCATGATGAACAACTTTTATACTAAAAAAAAAAAAAACACTACTGCCTTGTTTTGCTATGGATTTGTTCTCATTTGTTGAAGATGGAAAATCATTTTTTCTGTCTTTCCCTGTTAAATTGTTTGGATATAAAGCATCTATCATGCAAACAAAAGTTGCTGTTTTGTTTTTTGACTTTGAATAATCAGCACTGCTGCTGTATATAAAAGTACTGAAATGAGCTCTTGGAACATGACGATAAATATGCCAAAAAGTGATGCTGCTGTTAAGGGTGCAAGTAAATTTATAACTAGAGTGTACATAAACAAAATACTTACAGGTTTAGCTAGGATATACATTTTCCACACTGTTTTTATTGTACACGAACATATGCATCACACACACCCTAGATATGTCAAGGGAGTTATACATATACTAGTATGCCCTTATTTACACACTGAGCCAACATGATATCAAAAAGTACCCAGCTACTAAGGCTTGACAAACTGTTAATTCTGGCAAGTTTTAAATTGTTATATAGATATAGATATATATGTGTATATATATATATATATATATATATATATATATATATATATATATATGTATCTGTATATCTATATCTATATCTATCTATCTATATGTATATATATATATATATATATATATATATATATATATATATATATATATATATATATATATATATATATACATATCTATCTATCTGTATGTATATGGGAGTGCTGCATTATACTGAGAGAGTGTATGTGTGTTTGTGTGACAGTTGTTTAGATAACAGCATATGATGGACTAAGCAGCTGATCGATAGGTGTATGAGATGGTATGAGATTTCCAGGACTGGGGAATATGCTGGTACCCACTGTTTGTGCAGTCTCAGACTTAGTGTATATATATATATATATATATATATATATATATATATATAATTATCAGGTGGTGTGAGGGATATGGGAGTGCAGGAGGCTTGCCCCTCTAAACAAAATGATGCTTTTGTCTGTTATTAAAAAATTAGATTCTAAATGCACCAAGGCTGTATCTTGTCACTTGGGTACAGGCGTGTTGAGTTCTGTGTTTTTAATCTTTTATAGTTGACTTTATAGGTTCATAGGTATATACTTGGCTAACAACCACCAGGCCCTTTTTAAGCCTAGCAGTGCTACCCAACCCAAAGTTGTCACTATATATCATGAACATTTATTAGGAGTGGGTGTGTTAGTTAGGAAGATTCTAAAGGTTATGTTGGGGGGTATGTTAGCTTGGGCATAGTTAATGTTTGCCTCTGTTTATCAGAGACATGGAGGCCAGACCTGGGGTCAATTTCAGATTTCCCATCCAATGGTCAAGGTTACACTTAAATAGGGTTAGACTCTGCTTCATGTGGAAGGGGAGCCTGTTGCAGAGTATTGAGATACTGTGAGACAGACAAGGATCACAGTCAAATGGGGCCATAGGCAGGACAAAAAAAACAGACCCCCACCACCATCACCTTGCCCCCATGATGGAAGGAGTTGTAAGAAAAATCACCATTATTGGCATTCAATAAATTAATGCACTGCATATCTCCTAGCCCAAGAAATCTGGACAAAGTCTAAAATAATGGGGAGGGCAAGTTACAGTAACAAGATTTGTGTTAACATGCATTTTCTGAAGGATAGGAAGAAGTCAGAAACTCAAATGTATGCCATGATTTAGTGACCTCAATCTTCAGTAATTTGCTAGGGAAAAAAAACACACATTTGATGAGGAACAGACCAAAAATATGAAGCAAAAATCTGGACATTCTGTGAGAATCTTTTACACCATTCATGAGTACAATTCACACATTTCATACAGCATTTGCCAGCCCAATCTACTTCTTCTGTTTTCTTTATGTATGTTTTTTCTCCCATAAAAAAGGAAAAAATAACTTGGACAGAGAGACTTAGTATTTACTCTTTTCATTAGTGGTCTGGTCACCCATTCCTTTCCTATGGATGGGCACTGTGGGTATGGACAGGCTCGGTGAGCACTGCAGCACTGCTAAGTAATGGTAACAGTAGCTACTGTATAGTCTCTCGATTCTTGCAACTTGAAAGTTGGTCTCGTGTCTCTGTGGTCTACTCTATAGGCTGGTGATGCTGTTTGCTGGCAGACAGTGAAGTGAGCTTTTTTTAAAACAAAACAATAAAAAAAATCAGAGTCGTAATCAGTAAAAATACAGGGCAGCAACACATTACAGGAAATTTTGAACCTGCTGCACACCTGCCACCGAGCTGATGAATGGTTGTCAAGTTGGTTGGGGGGAACAGACCAAATGTGTGGTAGTGATTGAAGATAGATAGATGAGTAGTCGATGGCTGTGGGACAAGAAGAGAGGTGGGAGGTGAAAGATAAAAGTTTTAATAGCTTAGCCTGCTGCCTGATGAAAATTAAAAAAAAAAAGTTCCAATATTTACAATAAAGGAACAGCCAGCCTCCATCCTCCATCAGAATGGAAGAAGTCAGTGTGACAAGATGATGTAACTTGCAAAGGAGGAAGTAAACAGGTTGGTGGGTCAGAATAATCTATCAGAATCCAAAATAGAAAAAAATATTTTTCTTTTTTAATTATTTTGTATTTTTCGGTCCCTTCCCAGCCATCATCAGATGAAATGCACCCTAGGCAATTGCTCTGCTCTGAGACACATATCTGTCTCACCAACATGACCTGTTCATGTTGCAAGCAAAATTTAAATCCTTGGTTCTAGTGGTGCCAATGCTGTTCATTTTGTGGATGTGCAAAATATCTAACAGAACTGGATCAAAGATGCCTTGTATTTAAGGCATAGATCACCTGTCAGTAGCCTGTATGAGACCGAGTATACAGATAGCACTTGAAAATTTGTATAGGACATTGTCTTTATACTCTAGAATCTCATGGTAAGAAACCTTTGTAGGCATATCAACTGTTTCATATGTCTGGTCAGGTATATGCATTGTGCTCCATGATGGGTCTAAAAAGGGCTGAATAAAGTGCTACTACCACTTGGACATGGATGTCATTCCCTTACTTATAAGTTAGGCAACATAGTTTGATTTTCTCATTACCCTCACTAAATGTTTGTGAAAGGCCAGATTATTATCTACATATGTTATAAGATCCCTGACTACTGGGTCAGTTCTTATGGGTGTCTTATTGATGAAGTAATTAGCCTGGGTTGCCATTTTCCCAGAAGCACTATAATGCATTTCTTAGCATTGAGTTTTCATCAGTGACTTTGGCACCAGTTATTTTCCAATGTTAGACCCTCTTGTAAGATGTTTGTGTCAAGTGGGAATCTATGACAGCTCCCAATTTGCAGTCATCTGCAAACTTTGTCAGGCAAAGGTGTTTGACATTAGCCTTTACCTCCAAAAAGTAGATGCCAAATAGAAGCTGTCCTGACATAGACATGGAGCCCTGAGGTACTGTACTGGTGACTAGTCTCTTAGTGGAGGTGGTCTCACCAATCCTGCCTTCCAGGGTCTTGTCTGTGAACCAGCTGGTAATCCAGTGAGTTATATAGGGCTTTATACCCTATTTGTGATTTTTTTTTTTTTTTTGCTCTTCACTTAAAGAGCTGAGAGGGTGCCATATCAGGAACTGGCACAGGGTGACAGATGAACCAGCTGTAACTGATAGCATTTTATGGTCGCTGTGATGCCTTGCCTAACATTCGCGTGTTCCTCACTTGTGCTGCCACTCTTTTTCCCATCTAAGTTCTACTTATTTGTTCATAGGCATATAAATTTTGAAGTAACTCAATGTATTTTTAACTAATTCAAGGGTATATAGCACTTGCTAGCCTTGGTCATAACCTTTGTCACTCTTCTCAGCTCACATCACTATGTTCTTCCCTTGTCTTCTTTTTCTTCCTCGCTCATCAACATGACACATCCTCTTCTTTGTCTTCCTTTAATCTGTTATGATCATTAACGTCCTTCTTCTCTCTTGCTTATATGTCTTTCACCAGATCTCCAAGTGTCCTTTGTTTATTTAACTATTCTCTTGAATGAGGGTAGTGTCCAGAATACTTATTACATTCATATCATGTTCTCATTCCTAGAGCAGCTGTTTCTTGCTTAGTTGGCATTAAAGCATGCCACAGTATTTCCACCTGCTAGAGATAATCAGGTTCATGTTTTTTTTTCTTCTTTTTTGCATCTTGTCTTTCTGAACACACGCCAGGTGTTTCTGCTTTCTCCTCTTACATGTTTTTTTTTTAATTAATGATGAGATATCTAACACTGTTTTCTACAATTCCCACAGACAACATATTTGTAAATGTTCTCAGTACACAATAAACATTATTTGGGTAATTTGTATCAGTATGCCCAAACAGAAAACAAAAAACAATTATTCTCCTGTGCAAATGGATTCACTTATCTTGGTTTTCCACACTTGTGACAAGATGTGCAGTCTAAACAAAATTGCTCTAGTGGATAAATGCACTCTGTAGAAACCAAAAAAGCAAATGTCTGAAATAACTACAGCTTATGTGCAAACACAATAGGTAGTGATGAAACAATGCTCTGGTAAAAAAAAAAAAAAGAAAAGTCATTGTTTCATCTCTACTTACTGCATTTGCACATAAGCTTTAGTTATTTCAGACACTTGTGACAACACCTAGGCAGTAGGCTGTTCTTCATTGATAAAAAAAAAAAAAAAACTCTTCTGTAAAATTAAAGTAGAATTGCACTTCATTTTCTATTGCCCATAATTTAACATTATGTTTCCATCCACTAGTCCGTATTGTAATAATAATATGTGATGCTGATACAGATGGCTATTCACAGTATGAATGTTTTCCACCTAGCATACCATACTTGACATTTTTACAGCTTTATTTGTAAACACTTTTGACACACAATACACAGATGGCTTTGTTACCAGGTTTAATATGAAACTTTTTGGAGACAAGCAAGGTTAATATCTATGTTTTCTCCCATATGTTTTCTGATCATGTTTTATTTCTGAAGAGGATTCGCTTGTGTCTTTTGAGATGATATAAACAAATCTGTATTTTTTTGCCATACATCTTTCAGTAGTATGTGCTCTGCCAGTCAAATTTTTTTTCACAACTCCCCTGCTACATTAATGTGCTCTGCTACATTATGGCCTATCAACAGCAACTGAACAAAAGCTTTTTCTGTCATACACTGCTAATCTTGTCTTAGATTTTCTTCTCTGTGGTCATTTGGCTGTTTTTCTCTTTAGCTGTGGCTATCCTCATTTTTTTTTTCGTTATAGCCTGCATTTTGTATCTGGAGACTATGGTAATGCTTCTATATATATTTATTTCCTGGTGATAGTGAGGTAGGCACCACAGACCACACTCATCTCTACTGCTAAACAGCAGAGTAGGTCTTTGCTTACTCGTTATTCTGAACTGTTTGGTAAATATCTTATGCACACCTCCTCTTATTCATAGAGTAACATCATTTTTAATATGTTGTAAACCAGGATGCAGAACAGATTAACTTTTTTTATCAGAATCAGTTCTTCAGCTGCTGTTTTTTCTGAAGAATCGTTTCATTTCTTCTCCTGGATTTACAGAGAAGTTAGAGACAATCAAAACATGGATGATCTACAATCATATTAATGAGCCTGTCTGCAAACTTATCCCAGCCCCCCCCCCCCCCACTTAAGAGTAAGTGAGGTTTTGGCATCACACTTTTGAAACTATGAACAGATACACTCCAAGGACTTCCTGCTGGTAACAGCAGGTTAGTTTTCTTAAGATGGTATTAACACGTGTTACATTTGCATTTATTCACAACATTATGTTAACATTTAACTGTCATATCTTTTTAAACAGATGCATTTATGTCTATACATATGTTTATGATTTCTTTTACATTGTCATAATAGCACTACTAATTATATTTGCAGTTACACATATCTTTTTTCATCAAATAGCTCTATTTATGCAAATGTGTTATACTTTTTTATGTTTAATATGACCCAATAAAATAGTGACCAATAAAAAAAAATGTACTTACTCTAGCACTCAAGCATTCTCTCCACTATCTCAACTACTCTATCAGTCAGCTGGTCTGGTCTACACTTTTGAAAGTCTTCATATCTGTGATGGCATTGTTGGCCAGAGTGGATGATACCTGTCAAGGATGGCAGGCAGTCACCTCACACCTAGCAGATATCAGTTTTTTTCAACGTACTACCATGTGTGCATGCCTCTATCTTATCCTAACATGACTCCTTGAGAAGGTAGACCATAATAAGGGTCTTTTTGTCAGATCAGTTTGGAGGTGATGACATGATGCAAAGTGCCAGAAGTGGGATGAAGAAAGTATGAGCAGGTCTGTAGTTCACAGGTTGAGAACCACTCCCTATGGGGTGTGATATCACTAGCAATGGGAATTTGATCAGGTATTGATATTATTGACAAGTTTGGTTTAACCAAAAATGCTTTGTCACATAATTTTGTTTTCTTAATGGAAACCATTCACATTTAACTCACATGATGAATAAAAATGAAATATATCAAATCATTGTTATATATATGATTTATAGTTACTTCTGCAGCTGGTCATTGCATAAGATGCATTTTTTTGAGTATTACTCTTGAAACTTTGTTTTTTGGAGGTAGTACAATGTGCATTTAATGCAAATTTTATAAAATGTTTAGTGGCTTGAGGTGCCAAGGTGTGACAGATCTCATTAGATGGGCAGAGATTGCACGTCATGTTTGTGCAATCTGTCATTCAAATGACTCAATTTTGGTTTTTTTAAGTATATTCTGATTTCAGTTTATCTAGGGCCACTCGTACATTACCATGGCAAGCTGCGAACTGCTGAGGAGTGCTGTAGACTGTGAAGCTGTTCACAGTTCATCCACACGAGTCTTAGTCCACGTTCATGATCATCCAAGAGCAATTTATGTCCATAAGTGGCCTTCCATATTTGCTTATTACTGCAATTCATAGAGATAAAATAAAAAGGGCCTCATTTACGTAAAACACGTAAATGGTCCTGAATTTATGCAGCAGAGTTGAACACCACCTTATTAACGTGCCAGTATTTGGGTTAGTTAGTAAATGTACTAGGATACCGCAGACTTCCTAAAGTCAAAAAGTAATATAATTTAATAAGAAGCACTTAAATTATGTATAATTAGTGAGTTAAACAAAAGAAATATTACTTTTAATTTTCTGATGTACATATGATGGAAAGAATGAATACTGTAATTACTGGCTTTTGGCATTCGGATTTCAGTACAGCATCAGAGGAAATCATTAACGATCATGGAGAATAATCTTTGTTTTGGTATCAGTTAGTGATTGTGCATACATGGTAGAAATGCAGTCATTTAATTGTGAAGTTATGCACTGGTAAGGATATTTTGTTGGCTCAACATGTATGTGTCTTTACTGAAAGATTTCTGAGTGACATTGATGAGTGAAAAATGACAATATTATTAATAGATGACAATGGTAGAGGGTAGGGGAACAACATTATTTATTTTAGACTTACTTTTATATTATTGGGGCTAGTCATGGATCCTAAGGGTGTCCTGGGGCTTGGCCATTTCTACTTCTATCCTGTTTTTTTTGTGTGTGTTATATGTTCTGATCATTCCCTGACCTACCTATAAAGCTCATCAGTCTTGCTTGAGGGCCACTCCCCACATTGAACTATGCCTCCCCTGAGCATCCTTGAAGAACACCCTCTCAATCCAGATGGGAATACCCATACTTGCCTTCCACCATTATTCAAATTTTGGTTGACATGTTTATTTTCAGAACATATGCTTATTGTATTATGCTATTACTCATTTATTGTGTCAGTTACCCAAGCCATAAATTAAACCTGCACCAACTGGGATGTAGTCAGGGCTTTATCCATCTACACCACCAGAATGGCTTTTTCTCACTTCATTTTTAGGTTTGTGGATACTTCTTTATTTGTCAGAACATGTGCAATTGTTTTCAATTGAACCTTTATCATCTATGGCTTCAGTTTGCTGTATTCTGAGATTTAGAAGGTAGATAAATATGTCTTATATGATGTGTTGAGCTTTTATAGTATATTTGTGATGCTTTGGTTATTTTTCTACAATCTAGGCTTGAGGGTGGAACAATTGCTCTTTTTGTGTAGGAAGCATTATTTTTGCAAATAAATGCTCTTCACTTTAGGTTGGGTGAGAAGTTCTTTCTTGTGCTTGAGGACTGGATGTTCTTCATATTCTGTTTTGTTGGCTTTATACACTTCATATTTCTAATTTGAATGAAATGCTTTCTTTTTATTTAAAAATGAACACTGATTGTTTATTTTAATGTACCATGTTCTTTAATTTAAAACTACTTCTATATACTTGTATAGGTTTCAGAGCCAGAGTAGTGTGGGAGTTGTCTGATAGTCTTTGGGGGTAAGGGTGGACATTGTTCAAATTTTGGTTGACATGTTTATTTTCAGAACATATGCTTATTGTATTATGCTATTA
>NC_056735.1:933608866-933698866 GCF_019279795.1 Protopterus annectens | reverse complement strand
CAGAGACATGGTAATTAGCCACTAATGACATGTTTCTTGATCAGGCATTTTACTGTGTCTCCGAATCAGAGGTTGTCACCATGCTGCTATTTAGTAGTCCCATGTTGCCAGTTATTGCTGGAGGCAATAATCCTTATGAAACATATAGATTGTGTATAACACAAAATAATTTTATTTTATCAACCTTTTGGTGAGCATAGTTCACTAAAGTTCATTGGAGCAAATTTAGTTTTTGCTTAATCATTTCAGTAATATTACATTAACTTATGGAAAGGGATGTTCTTCAGATTGTGAATTGTTGTTACAGTAGATCTTATGGCATTTAATATGACATTTGTGCGACCTTCAAATTAAATGACCTTATTAACATATGACATTTCTTTCACATTTGTTAATCTAGCACAGTAGATCCTGTGAATATGCAGGAACTCTTATTATACAACATATATTTAGATTGTAAAATGCTATTATTATTATTCACTAGATGGCTTTTAATGATGCATAAAACACAATGATGTATTAAATGAATAATGATGCATAAAGCACAATGATGTATTAAATGAAGCACCTTAATATTTTCCAGCTGTTAAAGTGACTTGTGTTAATTACACTGTCTTGTGCCAGCAAATACAAAATGAATTGCTTGTTGATCCTTTGCAGTTCAATGGCTACTTGTGTATGCAGTTATTGCGTATTTTATAAAAATCGTTACATTTTCTGCATATGTTTTTGTAGATTATTTTGCTCATTTATTCATTTATGTTTCTTCACAAAATAAACTCCAGCACATGAATTGTTACACTATTTATATTCTATGACTATGACAAGTCCAAGTGACTGTCACTTAATCCTGATAAATATTAAGTTATGACTTCAAGCTTCTGCTGTGGGGCTTGATTTTCATCTTACTATTATTATTATTATTATTATTTTCACAGTGAATGCATTTAAATGACTTACAGTGCTAGGGAAACGTAAATTCATTTCAGCTGATAAATACCATTTAAAGTAACATCACAAATTACTTTTTGTTGTTCATAAGTATATTGGCTGTAAAGACTGATGTAAAGCACATTAACCTCTGTTATTATGATACTAGTTATTTTTAAGATTTCTTAATAGCTTAATTTTCAAGAACTATTACGCATCCAGTGTTGTGTACAAATTAATTTAAAAGGATAGTTTTCATGGCATGGTATGCAATTGTGTGACATTCTGCATAGTACTTGTAATGAATATAAATGCATTTAAAGACTCAATAAGTAAAATTATTAGTGTGCAATGAAATGTTGTCAGGTTAACAATTTTTCAATATTTTGTCCCTTAATTCCATCTCTTTACCTCACATAATAAATAGATGCTGGCTGCTTTCATATCCTAGCCAACATTTATAATCTGCTGTGGCAGGTGATTTTTTTCAGTCACATACATAAGGAAAAAAGAACAACTGTCACTGACCTTCATGAATTTTACATTGGAGAGAACTGTGCTACAATTATGTGTTGTTCACAGTCCAAAAAGGGGCAGATGATACTTGGCATAATGCCTCCTCAGACTGAGCTGTATGCAGATATTAGTTCTAACATTAAAAACCAGTTGACATTTTACTCATATGAAGAATCAAAATTCCAATAATTGGGGAAAGAAACTGCATGGACTATATTTCTATTCCAACATAAAAAAAAAAGATATCAAAAATTGCAAGTACTTGTATTTCTTATGCATACAGGAATGTTGTCCCTGCATATACATTTTGTGTGCATGTGGTGTGTGTGTGTGTGTGTGTGTGTGTGTGTGTGTGTGCGCGCGCGCTCAGGTTTTGTATAAGTTCTTGTGTATGCTCAGATTTGTATAAATCAGCTGTAATGTGGTGATCAGTTTAAGAGCAGTTGGCGCAGAAGGCTAAAGCTTTGAGCTATAGTTCCTATGGTACAATGTTTGATTCCTTCAGCCCTCATTTCATTACTGTGTGACCTTGTGCAAGTCACTTCACCAGACATTGCTCCACGGGCACCAGTGTAAATGGACTGTATGACCAGTGGGTCTACCTGGTTAACAAATAGCCATTATTTGAAGACGAGACCCATCTACACATTGATTCAATGATAACATATCTACAGCAGCACATATGAAATGAAGAACAGGAGGAAAAAGAGTCCATCTGCAGCACGGTGTTTGTACCCGATTACTATAGTGTGGAATCTGATGGAAACCAATTGCTCCCCTGAGGCAGATATGATAAATCTGAGCTTAAATTAGAACTGATTAGTGGCTGAAATAAGACTTATCAAGCCGTTTAACAAGATTTTTTAATAAAGCTCTTCTTATGCTTGCAGTTTTGTGTTAAAAAGGAAATGGCCCAGACTGCAGGAAGATCTGAGACAAATGAAATCTTAAAACACACTACAAGGGAGTTTATTTTTATGCCCACCATCAGCTGCTGAGTCTCATAGCATGCCATTATAATTTTCAGTGGTATGGGCCTATCATCCTCCATAGACTTGATTTGCAATACTGTCCTTAAATGCATTCATGCATATTTTCTAAAACTGTATACCAGTTTCCTCTAACAAGTTAATTGTATTGTCTAGGAGTCTTCTCTAGCAGTTGCTCTCATGCTTCTGTCTCCTTCTTCTCCTTGCCACATAAGACTTCAAAGGATACATGAACCTTATGTCATGTCAGATGCACTGTTGACCCAAGCTTGTTTCTGAATACAAGTTCAGTAACAGTATAGAAAGACCCTTCCTCTTCAACACTGAGATCGTCAGGTTGTAGAAACTGAAGGAAGTCCATATGTAAACCGGACCTGGCTCATTATAGGTTCATAGGTGTTTACTAGGCTAACAAGCACAAGGGCCTTTTTAAGCCTAGCCATGCATCCCAAATCTCTGACAAGTTCTGATACCCTTGATAACTATAAGCAGAGGCTTGGGAGATGAACATTTTTCAAGCAGGGACCTAGGAGATGAACTATGTACAGGTTGGCTGTCTCCATTAGAGACACAGGTGCCAAGCCTGGGATGAATTTCCTGTTCCCCATCGAATTGTCCAAGTTAAACTTGAATTGGGTTAAGCAGTAGCTCTGCTTCACATGGACGGGGAGCCTGTTCCAGAGATGGGGTAATATCTGGGATACACACCTGTCTCTCCAGCAGCTCCTAATTATATCACAGGCAAGGTTTAAGTCTTTAGAATTGGTAATTCTGGTGCTGTTTGTTTGGTTGATGTGCATCAGCTCTATCAGAATGGGGTCTAACAATGCCCTGTATGCCAGGCATAGATATCCCCTGAAAAGCCTGTAGGAGACAGAATACATTGATAGGGCCGTAAGGGGGTCTACACAGAACATTTTACTTATGACCTGTGTTCTTTTAGTGAGGAATTTCTGTAGACATTCCAATTGTTGTACATGCTTGGTTAGGTACATACCAAAGGGGGCACTGTACTCAATGATAGGTCTGATGAATGCCAAATACAGTGGAACAATAACTTCCTTGGACTTAGATGCCATACCTTTGTTTATAAGTTGTGCAACATAGAATGATTCCTTACTACTACACGTAATTGTCAAAGGCTAGATTACTGTCTATGTGTGTCCATAAGTCCCTGACTACTGGGTCAACTCTAAGGGGTGTGTTGTCAATATGATAATTACCAGGGGTGGATGACTTCTGGAAGGATACTATTATGCATTTCTTGGCATTTAATTTTAGTCCATGTCACCGATACCAGTTGTTTGTGTCACCCCTTCCCGGAGAACATTTGTCAGTGTGAGATTCAATGACAGCTCCTAATTTGCAATCATCTGAAAATTTCATCAGCTAACAACCATGGACATTTGCTTAACTTCAGAGGAGTAAATGCCCAAAAGGAGCATCCCAAGGACCGATCCCTGAGGGACTCCACTTGTGACTGGCCTCTTTATACAGATGGACTGCCCAATTCTAACTTCCTGGGTGCTGTGTGTTAGCCAGTTGGCTATCCAACAGGTGACATACTGGTTTGTACCTAACCTCTTGAGTTTGCCAACAATGCCTGAGTGGGGTATTGTGTCAAATGTCTTGGCCAGGTCAAGGTAGGCAGTGTGAACCATTTTGCCCTCATCCATTGTTTTGGTGACCTTCTCAAAGAAATCCACCAGGATGAGAAGGTATGACCTGCCCTTGACAAAAAAAAAACTGGGTTGAGTCCAGTGTCTGGAGGTTTATTATATCATTATTGATCATTTCCACTATAATTCTGATAATTCTTTCCACGGCTTGGCATATATGTCTAATGAGACTTATGGGGCTGTAGCTTTCAAGGCCTGTAAATAGCCCAACTTTGTGCAGAGGAATGGCTGTTGTTCTCCTCCAGTCAAGAGACATGAAGCCTGTTTGGAGGCTACAGTTAAAGAGTAATTCCAGAGGGCCTAATTGATTATGTTTCATGCTATTTACAAGCCATCCTGGTACAGTGTCTGGGCCTATTGATGTAGTGTTCCTGGCCTTAAAGAGTGCACTAAGGACCTGGTCCTTAGTGTTAGCAGGGAAAGTTATATTTGATGGTATTTCCTGAGGGACAGTTGGGGGCAGAGAGGGGTAAAGTTGGAGATGAATTTGTTGACCCGTAGGTTTGCTATATCTTCTGGCTCAGTATAGGTGGCTCCATTTGCAGTGAGCTCTGCACACAATTGTGTATTGCCTTTGAGGTTGTGGACATAACTAAATAATGCCTTGTGGCTGTCCTTAAACTGGGAGGCCAAATTTAACTCACATTTGGTTTTGGCAGACTTTATTTGTCCTCTGAGTTGTTTGTTTATTTTGATGAGAGTGCTTTTATCCTGCTGGGTGCTGCACTTCCTAACTTTTGACACGATTTTCTTCCTTCTATTTCGCAGCCTATTGATTTTGTGATTCCACCAGGGTGGCTTGTTTTTTGAGTTTGTCTTGTACTGCTTTCTAGTGGGTACAGCTGCCTCTATGCAGCTATTAACATGCTTGTATAGGGCTTCTGAGAACAGTTCTGCACAGGCAGCAGTGTTCTCAGGGTTTATGGGGGCTTGAGTTTTTGCCAGGTTATCACTTAATAGCAGGAAGTTAGCCTTAGACTAGTTCCTGAATATTCCAGGGTTAGCTGTTTTTTCAAACGAAACCATTTTCTGGTCTGATCTTACCAGAGAAAACATTATAATAGGGGGTGTGGAGCACTCTCCCGTATTAGTGAGGATCAGATCCAGTATGGTTACACTCCTGGTTGGTGTATTGACAATCTGGTCCAAGGAATTTGTATTTACAAAATCTAGGAATCTCTGTGCCTGTATGTTAGGTGTCATATAGGATTCCCAGTTAATATTGGGGTAACTAAAGTCACCCATGAATATGGTATTGTGTTGGATGGTGAATGGTTACAATAAGTTTAAATACATGGTGTGGATTTCCTGGGTCATAGAGGGGGACCTATAGCTTGCACAGAAGTGGTATTGGAATTTCCCTATAGTGATTTTAACATGGAGTAGCTCAAGTGCATTGTCCTGTTTGAACAGTCTTGAGGTATATTTATTTTTGATGTAAATAAAGACACCTCCACCTTCAGTCTCTGCCTCTGAAGTAGCTGGCTTAAATGTGTGGAAGGCATTATAACCCTGCACTGTTGGTGATCTTTCCACAGTTTTAAAGCATGTCTCAGTGACCGCATAGACGTCAACATTCTCTAGGGTGAAGAGAGCTTTTAGGGAGTGGAGATTTTGTTTAGCCTCCTAGCATTAAGCAGTAATACCTTTAGATTTTCCTGATTTTGATTTGCTATGTTGGAAGTACTTTCAGTTTGGCATTGCCTAAAAAAGGCACTATGGGGGAAGACAATGTTTTATCTATTATTGGAAAGTGCAGAGGGGAGAGGTGCAGACTATCCCTGGCAAGGTAGTGTGGTCTGTTGACCATCTGTTTCCATGCTGACAAATATTGCGCCCCTTTAGAATGACATCAGAAACTAAAACAATTATTAAAGTTAGTCACCTTTTGTTCATATTGTGGCATCATCCTTGGAGAAGATAAAATGCTGCTGAATGCTAGGCTCATACCAGCCAGGGACCCATATACCAAGAGCTCCATGATGTCTCCCTTCATATAGTCTAGGGAGATACATCTCAGGTCATTTGCCCCCACATGGGATATGACTGAGTCATACTGGTACTTGTGGTCCAATGACCGAAGTGCATGTGTAATGTGGTGGATCCTAGCCCCTGATAAGCAACTGACTGTGATTCTCTCCTTACTCAGCCTGGTGAGAGTGATATCAGTGTGTCTCATGATGGAATTTCAAATGACCATAATAATAGATTGTGTGGTGACTAGCCTTAAGTGGTTAGAAGTAGAGGCTCCATGAGATGTGGGTGTATGTGCTGATGTGGGTGTTGTTTTAAAAGCGTGCATTTGGGGCTGCTGAGGGTATTTGTTATGTGTCCTTTGTCTAGGAGGTCTTTGGGATTTAGGAAGGTCACATTTACGTACCTCAGCATATGTTGGTCTATATGTCTGCTTTGGATTGTGTCTGATGGGTCCAGCATATGTACAACTGACAACTTTATTGACATTATGAGTACTTATATGTGAGAGTTTTGCCTCCAGTGACATTGTGTAAATATTTCTCACAAACCACATCAGCTTGTTTGAGAAATAAATGGTTGTCAGTAAACATGAGGTAATTTTTGCATTGCCTCAGGATGCCCATATCCACCAAGCTAATAACAGAGATAGTGGGAAAGTTCACATTCATGGTAACAGACCCTTTTTCATTGATTAGATTTAATGCATGTATTTGTTAGTTAGACTACAGTAATGCCTACTTCATCCTTCAGATTAGTATTGCATATTTAGATTTGTGCCTTGTTCATCCCATTTCAAAACTAGATAAATCTTTGAATAATGAACATTGTATTTCTTGACTTACTAGCTTTCGAACTGACACATTAATAACCAATGCCCTGTAGCTTGTTAGTGTTAGTGAGTCACTAGGTTGTACATTCAGCTTTGACAAAGGGAGGATTAGAAGGCTGTGGGTTTTCTTTCCAAATTAAAATCTTTAATTTATGTTCCAGTACTGATACAGCAGTTGCAATACAGCATGGGAGGGGAACCCGGATGGTTGCTACACTCCTGTGGTGCTGGCTTACAGACCAGATGACTTCTGGTGTCCTAGGTAACCACATTAATGGCCGCATCTAATGCTGTCAATTCACACCCAACTTTTACAGTGACTTCCTGAACAACCACCATGATCCACAGAGTTTACTAGGCAAGTAGGGAATAGTTGTAGATTGCCAGACCTTGTCTTGTCTGCTTAGAGAGATGTTAAAGATGACACGGCATATATATATATATATGTTTTTCCTAGAGGAACAATGACATTTGGTTGCTTAGATGCAGCTGATATCAGTGCTTATGCAGTGATTTCTCATATATTTGAATGAGAACACTGAGAGGAGAAAATATTCTTAACAGCTTAGATATTTTTTTTTCAGACATACACAAAAACTGAAAATACTGCAGAACACTCAATAAACCTCTGGACAATGGAAACAGTCCAGACCAATGATCCATAGAGCAGAATTTAATAAAAACATGAGCAGTGTGTGAAAACTAAGCAATAATTACTGCTCTTGACAGGAGATCAAATAATTTGATCAAAGAAAAATATTGTTATAAATAGATACCTAATTAGAAACCTTTTTTTTTGGGGGGGGGGCAGGTATTGTGTGTGAAAGCAAGGCATCTTTACTGTCACAGTTGAATGACCATCTTTGTGTCTTTTCTGGTGCATCATGTGTGTGGGCACGTGTATGTAAAACAGGTGGAAATGGAAATACCGTACTTTGTCCAGTCGATCGTTCACTTCATCACATTTAAATATTAGAGGTACACATAGTCATTCCCCTAAACCACCATACTAATGCTTGCTAACCATACCCAACACTTTACTTTAAAAAAGTCCTGTCTGTACTTCTCTTACTATACAGGTCAGGCTCAGACACACACATCAAATTCATCAAGACACCCTCTTTGCAATAAAGCTATTCCCTTACCTAGTCCTAACTCTTACCCTAACCCGTAAACAGTCCCAAATATACTCCCACTCACTAAACACACCCATATAAGACATACACAGTAGAAAAACATACACATCCCTTGAAACTGACCATTTAACCAATCAACCTAATTTACCTTTCAAAGTTAGAGATTCCATAACACACACACACACACACACACACACACACACACACACACACACACACACACACACACGCACGCACACACACACACACTCACTCACTATTATCTTTTTGTGATAGATTTAGATGTACTGCCACAGAGATTATTAACATGTAGGTGTACATTTCACTCAGTTCTGCTCAGTTCACACTTTGCAGCAGACTATTTACACAGTAAGGATAGGCATGTCATTTGTATAACTCAGTTTCAGTTGCAACTTTAGGACTATTATATTGCCTTTATGGCAAAGAGGGACAAAGCACTAGTAATGCAGTGTATCAGAAACAAAGAGCCAAACACAAAACACAATGTGCAGCAAAGCATTAAAAATAAAAGTATTCAAATGCAATATTATAAAATACAGAATATGAAACAAATGTTCACCCAATAAAATTGTGATTGTTAAAGGTCTAGAACTTTTTAAGAACTCCTGAGATCTTTCAAAGATTTTTTTGAGACTGGTCTACCATAATGTTAAGAAATGTCACCTCACAAGATAATATTTGAGAGATATGCAAAAACAGGCCATGGCTGGACACTCCTGCAACCACAATTGATTTGAGTGCCCCAAGTGGGTGCCTAATAAATAAAAGAGTGTGGTAGGTAGATGTTTCCAAATGCACCCGGGGAACCCCCAACAGCTCATGCAAGACAGAGCAAAACACCTTGGAAGGGCAGATTGATATGACAGAAAAATTAAAACTGACTTGAAGATAGCATTAAAATCAGTAAGCTTGGAAAGGTATTAGTTTTCTTTTGCTGTTTAACACAGTACAACTGCAGGTGTATTTATAGTGTAATCCACATTTAAATGTGTACTCCATCACCCTAGATTTATGAAGTTTTGATGCTTAGATAATTAGTATTGTACCTTTCCTGTAAGCAATCACAATGTACAATGTATTACTTTGTTTATAGCTGTAGCTATATTTAAATGAACTATGTTAGAGTGATATTATTTTAAGAGACTGTCATGTCTTTATCTATGTATAGTTTTTTCAGGCTATTGATCAGTCAGCCATTTGATCATTTATACTTAAAAATAAATAATAGTAAAATAAAACAAAAAAACAACCCAAAAAAATATTCAGACAAATGCATAGTGTACAGTCTTTACGCTTTATGTTCTTTCCAATAATGACAGCCAACACACTACTTCATGTTTCCATGACAATAGCTCTACAATGTGGTGGCACAAGCAGAGTGATTGTGGCACACCCTGCTTACACTATTCTGCATTATCAGAAAGTAAATTCATATGCCATTTAAATCTAAAAACTTTCAGTATAAACCATAAAATGGCAATTTATGAATATGGAAAGGGAACTTGTAATCATTTATCACAATAAATGAACTTGTTGTTTTTAACCTATAATTTCACTCATTTTATAATAAGAAATCACAGATATGAAAATCCTTATGTGTAGGAAAAGGGGAGAAGAGGGATGCACTGATAATTAAAATGCACTAACTTTCATCAATGTTCACATAAAACAAACTTGATGCTTTAAGTAAGTTAGCATCAAACAAAGTGATTACTTAAATGCTGGCAAACAATGAAATATCACCTCTGATATATCCAGTAAAATACATTGTATTATAAACATTAGGTATAAATATTATTACCGTCTATTTATATTAAGTAATAAGTTTTGAAAGACTTCATCAATAAGAGGGAGTATGTTAAATAACTATGTGCTATAATCTTTTACTGAGGTTTTATATATGATACATCCTGCTTTACTATGATTGAATTGCTTGTCATCTATTTTTCATGTAAATATTAATTGCTTATACAATAAGTAGACATTGATATTGTATTAGAATTCTGTCTAATTTACAATAGTACTATATATGTTCAAAATAATATAAATATTGCTTATTCCTATTAGAAATATTCTCCATATGATAATTCAATTTATGGAGCTCAAATGTTCTGGATTGTCAAGGTATGAGTGATAATCTGATGGATTTAGGTTTATCCATCAGATTAGGAATGATTTTCATTCCATGGCTAGTGAGGATCTCAGTTTTGTTAACATTTATTAGTTTAAATTTATTTCACAAAAACATTTTAGTATGCCTGACCAAAACAATACTTTTTTGGTAAACACTCAAAGTATAAAACTGATCATTTCCTTTAAAAGCTCAAAAATATACTTCATAGTTATCAGAGGAAAATGTTTAATAGTCACAATAAAACAAAAAATACGTAGTCTAAGTAACTTAAGATGGATTTAACTTTATTATCTTTAAATGCCAATGGCTTAAACAATCCTAGCAAGAGATCAAATCTACTGAAATATTTAAAACTGAACAAAGCACAAATTGTCTTTCTTCAAGAAACTAATTTCAAAACAAATGACAACTACAAATGGAATCCTAAGGAATATATGATATTGGTGCAATCCACTTATAAGACAAAGGCAAAAGGGATAAATATTTTATTGAAAATAAATGTGATTAACCCAGAAATTATTTATAAGTATGAAGATAAAGAAGGCCTTATGGCATTAGCAATAGTTAAGTGTAATAACTGAATATGGACCCTAGCCAATCTATACTGGTTCCCAGGCATTGGATCTTTCATTTCCAATAATTATAAAGGCAACTTAATATTAGGAGGAGATTTTAACTGTATATTTGATATTTCTGAAACTACAAATAAAAGACCACTGCGTACATCTGCTGTATCAGAAGCTTTAAACACGTGGGTAGAATAAATTCATCTTGTAGATACTTTCAAATTTAAAGAGGATAAACCTTTTTTGTTTTCCCATCAAGATCACAGATTTGGTACCCAAACTAGAATAGATAAAATATTTGCTGCCCATGACTTACACTCTAAAATCATTAATTTCTCAATCATTCCCTGCCCCTTTTTAGACTACAATTCATTCATACTAAAACTTCAAAATGGGTACAAACCATTAATCTTTAACTCCAGAATTCCAGCATATATAACTAAAATTAAAGAGTTCAAACCCTGGTTATCATCTGAATTACAGTTGTTCTTAGATATTAATTACACCACAGAGATAAATAAAATAATGATATGGGACTCATTAAAAGCTTACATATATGGTAAAACCCTAACTTGGTATAAAACAATCAGACAATGGGATTCTGAATTATTAGATCAACAATCCAAACTGTTGTCAGTAAAATCTGAAAAAAATCTAAATCATTTGGAGATGAAAAAGAAAGTAGAAGTATTAAACAAGAAATACAATGAAATTCTAAGACACAAAACCAGTTTAGCTTTAGAAAAACTAAAAATTAATACCTTGGCCACTTCTCCCAAATATCTACATAATGTATCCACAAGAATCAAAATGCAATCAAAAGCTAATAACATTAAAAGTATCTTCCATGAAAAGAAAGGGAAAAATGTCTCAGATATAGGTGACATTTTTGATGCTATAGAAATCACTATATGGAACATTTCCAAAAAGAAAATATACATATTGAGCAATTAAAATCTAGATGAAAAATGTTCTAATATAAAAAAAAAGAAACAGAAAAATTAAAACTAGATCTGCAAGCACCCATATCCTACAAATAAATTACAGATACAATAAAAGAGGGTAAAAATAATAAATCTCCAGGTATAGATGGCATAATTATGGAAATATTTAAACTTTTTCCTTTAAAGATACTATCCCTCTTCCATAAAACTCTATTAAAAATTCAGTCACAAGCTTTAATACCACCCTCTTGGAGATATTCCTTAATCACACCAATCCTAAAGGAAAACAAATGCCCAAACCTCTGTACCTCATATAGACCTATATCATTTTTAAATAATGACTATAAAATGTTTATGACAATATTAACTAACAGAATGAAAATACCACTATCCAAAACAATAAATAATGATCAAACTAGATTTATATATCATAGACACACACATGAAAGTATTAAAAGGATAATTTCTCTTATAGATTATGTTAATAAAGAAAATAAAGAAACACTCACAATTGGCTTAGATATAGGGAAAGCCTTTGATTCCCTAAATTGGCACGCTTTATTCAAAATTCTGGTGTTATTTGAATTTCCTCCTTACTTTGTTCATCTACTAAAGAATATATATATATATATATATATATATATATATATATATATATATATATATATATATATATATATATATATATACAGATAATTTAGCGTATGTTAAGCTAGGTCCTTTCACCTCTGAATCTATACATATAACAAAGGGTACTAAACAAGGATGTCCCATGTCACCGATTATATTTGCTTTGGCTATTAAAATATTGGCAGATTCAATAAGTAACAATACAAAAATCAAAGGAGTAGATGTTTATGAACAATACAATTCTAAAGTAATGCTATTTGCTAATGACATGTTATTGACATTATCCAGTAGAAAAGAGACATTAGAAGAATTAGATATTTTAATTGACACATTTTACAGGACTTCAGGACTCCATTTCAATAAATCAAAATCAAAATTTTTATTTTTAAATAAAAAAAAAAGAATTGCAGACAAAGGGGAATCACATTATAGGGAAACAAAAATCTACCTTAAAATATCTAGGAATTGAGTCATGCAAGGATAATAATGAAAAAAAAAACTACAATACTATCATCAATACAATCAAAATCTCTGTGGAAAAGTGGAACAAAATAATATTAACATTTGAAGATAAACTACAGTTAATAAAAATGGTTTTACTACCCAAGATTCTATATATAGCTTTGGCAATACAACTTTTACCAGAAAGGAATATACTCAAAGAAATAAACTCATGCCTAATAAAAATTTTTATCTTCTTCTTCTTTTGGCTGCTCCCTTTAGGGGTCGCCACAGCAGATCAACTGTTTCCATTTCCTCCTGTCCTCTGCATATTGCTCTGTCACACCAACCACCTGCATATCCTCTCTCACCACATCCATAAACCTTATCTTAGGCCTTCCTCTTTTCTTGTTACCTGGCAGCTTCATCCTTAGCATCTTTTTCCTAATATACTCTGCATCCCTCCTCAGCACATGTCCAAACCAATGTAATCTTGCCTATCTGGCTTTGTCTCCAAACCTTCCAACCTGGGCTGACCCTCTAATATACTTATTCCTAATCCTGTCCATCCTCGTCACACCCAGTGCAAATCTTAACATCTTCAACTCTGCCACGTCAAGCTCTGACTCCTGCCTTTTTGTCAGTGCCATTGTCTCCAACCCGTATACCCGCATAACATAGCTGGTCTCACTACCCTCTTGTAGACCTTCCCTTTCACTCTTACTGGTACTCGTCTGTCACAAATTACTCCTGACACTCTTCTCCACCCACTCCATCCTGCCTGCATTCTCTTCTTCACCTCTCTTCCACACTTACCATTACTCTGAACTGTTGATCCCAAGTACTTAAACTCATTCACCTTCACCACCTCTACTCCCTGCATCCTCGCCATTCCTCTGTCCTTCCTCTCATTCACACACATATATTCTGTCTTAGTTCTGCTGACCTTCATTCCTCTTCTCTCTAGAGCATATCTCCACCTCTCCAGGGTCTCCTCCACCTGTTCCCTACTCTCACTACAGATCACAATGTCATCATAGTCCACGGGGACTCCTGTCTGATCTCATCTGTCAACCTGTCCATCACCATTGCAAATAAGAAAGGGCTCAGAGCTGATCCTTGATGTAATCCCACCTCCACCTTAAACGCATCCATCACTCCCACCGCAGACCTCACCACTGTCACACTACCCTTGTACATATCTTGTACCACTCTTACATACTTCTCTGACACTCCCGACTTCCTCATACAATACCACAACTCCTTTCTAGGCACCCTGTCATATGCTTTCTCTAAATCCACAAAGACACAATGCAACTCCTTCTGACCTTCTCTGTACTTCTCCATCAACACTCTCAGAGCAAACATCACATCTGTAGTGCTCTTTCCTGGCATGAAACCATACAGCTGATCACTAATCATCACCTCCCTACTTAACCTAGCTTCCACTACTCTGTCCCATAACTTCATGCTGTGACTGATCAGTTTAATCCCTCTGTAGTTACTACAGCTCTGCACATCACCCTTATTCTTAAAAATCAGTACCAAAACACTTTTTCTCCATTCCTCAGGCATCCCCTCACTTTCCAAGATTTCATTAAACAATCTAGTTAAAAACTCCACTGCCATTTCACCTAAACACCTCCATGCTTCCACAGGTATATCATCTGGACCAACAGCCTTTCCGTTCTTCATCCTCTTCATAGCTATCCTTACTTCCTCCTTGCTAATCCACTGCACATAATGATTCACTATCCACACATCATCCAACCTTCTCTCCCTCTCATCCAACCTTCTCTCCCTCTCATTTTCTTCATTCATCCACCCCTCAAAGTACTCTTTCCATCTGCTCAACACACTCTCCTCGCTTGTGAGTACGTTTCCCTCATTATCCTTTATCACGCTTACCTGCTGCACATCTTTACTAGCTTGGTCCCTCTGTCTAGCCAATTGGTACAGGTAATTTTCTCCCTCTTTAGTGCCCAACCTTTTATACAACTCTTCATACGCCTTATCCTTAGCCTTCGCCACCTCCCTCTTTGCAATGCACCTCATCTCCTTATACTCTTGTCTACTTTCTTCATCTCTTTGACAATCCCACTTCTTCTTCGCTAACCTCTTTCTCTGTATACTCTCCTGTACTTCTTCATTCCACCACCAGGTCTCCTTGTCCTCCTTCCTCTAACCAGATGTCACACTAAGCACCCTTCTAGCCATCTCTCTTACTAGCTCTGCTGTAGTTACCCAGCTATTCGGTAACTCTTCACTGCCACCCAGTGCCTATCTTAACTCTTCCCTGAACATCACCTCACAATTACCCTTTTTCAATTTCCAGCATTTGAACCTTAGTGCTGCCCTCGCACTCATCCTCCTCTTCTTGATCACTAGTGTCATCCTACAAACCACCATCCTATGCTGCCTAACTACACTTTCCCTCTGCCACCACTTTACAGTCTCCAATCTCCTTCAGATTGGCCCTTCTACATAAGATATAATCCACTTGTGTGCATCTTTCTCCACTCTTGTATGTCAGCCTATGCTCCTCCCTCTTGTTAAAATATGTATTCATCACAGCCATGTCCATCCTTTTCGCAAAATCCACTACCATCTGACCTTCTGCATTCCTTTGCTTAACACCATACCTACCCATCACTTCCTCATCCCCTCTGTTCCCTTCACCAACATACCCACTGAAATCTGCTCCAATCACCAGTCTTTCACCCTTGGGTACAGTCATCACCACTTCATTCAACTCACTCCAAAATTTTTCTTTCTCATCCATCGCACACCCAACTTGTGGAAATATGCACTAACACCATTCATCATTACACCATCAATTTCCAGCTTCATAAACATCACTCTATCCGACACTCTTTTCACCTCCAAAACACTCTTAGCATACTCTTCCTTCAGGATAATGCCTACGCCATTTCTCCTCCATCCACACCATGATAAAACAATTTGAAACCGCCTCTGATACACCTAGCCTTGCTCCCCTCCCATCTGGTCTCTTGCACACACAATATACTAACCGTCCTTCGGTTCATCATATCAGCTAGCTCCCTTCCTATACCAGTCATACTGCCAACATTCAAAGTTCCGACCCTCACTATCACAGTCCTAACCCTTACCTGCCTTCGGGCATGCCTTTCGCCTCTTCCCAAAATAAACAGAATAGCTTTAATACATCATATCAGACTATGGAAACAGGGAGGATTAAACTTTCCTGATATAGAAATATATGTAAAAGCATCAATATATAAAACAATCTCAGATTGGATAAGTCCAATTTATTCTGCAAATCGGAAAGAATTACTAATTGTAATATCAATAAATGAATTTGATTTACAAAAAAAAAATTCAAATAACAGATAAAAACAATTTGCCATGGCACATATGTATTAGTATGCAATATAACAAAACTAAGCCCACTAAAATGTGTATGATTAATTATTACATTGACTCATTTAGGAAAATTATTAATGCAAATATAGATTTAAAAATCTGGTTTGATCTTTTAATACCATTCATAGTTATAAAGAGCTATCCACATAAAATATACAGAGAAATAATTAATTTCTGGGAACAGAAAGGGTTTGTTTGTTGGTTTCAATGTATCAAAGAACTAAAAGTTCTGGATATGCAAACAATAGAAACAACATACAAAATTCCACAACAAGATTGGCTAACTATGCAAAGCATTCTGACGTATTCACAAGATTTATGCAGAAAAATTAGTAATTTTTCATTTAAATAAATACCTAAACTTACGAAATGCCTACCTAATCATATATAATGATTATGACATGGGAAATAGTATTTTAAACTTTTACAAGATATTGATACATTATAAAGCAACACCCAAATCCTCATATTGGAATTATATAACAATTAAAGCACACTCATTACAGCTAACTGAAGGAATTAAATCAAATATTTTATTATCAATAAAATATACATCCTTTACACAATACTGGAACGTTTTTAATTGGAAATGATTGCACAGAGCATTCTTAACTCCAGATAGAATTACTAAAATTAATTCTTCCACAAAAGGAATATATTGGAGGTGTGAGCAAATACACAATGCTGACTGGAATCACATTTTTTTCGACTGTGTTAAAATTAAGCCATTTTGGAATGGTATTAAAAACTTTTTACAAGCTTTATTTAATTAATTTTTTAACTTATCTAAAGCTCTAGTATCATTAAATGTGTACGAAGGTCCTCATTTTAATGAGTCAAATATGTATCTAGTATGGACAATACTTGCAATCTCAAGGAAGTGTATAACAAGAAGATGGAATACAAACACAATACTGACTTGGAAGACTTCTACAGCCTACTGAAGATTACAGCATTGTTGGAAATTAAAATTTAAGAATTAAGTATTCATTCTAAGCCATTTATTAACAATCCATGGAAAAAGTCTTATCATTGATTGACCCTTTACAATAACTGAACAGATACACTCTGATAACTGATTTGTTATACCTATAAAGTAATTGTATATATTGAGCTCTGTTACAATGTCAGGCTGATGTAAATAGTGTACATAGTTATTAAGATGTTATATACAAATACTATGGAATTTATTCAACTGTATTTGAAAATTAAAAACAATTTGAGGAAGAAAGTAAATTCATAAATGGTTGTGGCTATGTTGCCATGACTACAGAGGTGGGAACATTTAAATATTATGTAAATGAAGGCATCCTGTTTTCATATGGATACCTTTGGCAGGTGATCCAATCTATGACATCAGTGTGGAGGTGGATGCTAGGTATTGTATCCCTTAGTTTCTGTGCCCAGTATGCCTATAGACCTAGACTCTCAGGCTGTGTACAGTTTTCAAACTACATTGATCTTGTCTGTGCAGTTAGTCTACATTTGTACATTCATAAATGCTGGCCACAGTTCCAGAATGTATTTTATGATTCACACATTTCTATACCTATGACATACCTGATCTAATACAGATACACAACTGTGTATACTTACAGTCACTTGAATTTTGGAGATGTGTGACTGCATAAAGTATTGGTACATGTTTTTTGGCATATACCAGGCATACATGACTGTGGGTGTCTATGAAGATTAGCCAATATTTTCAATTATTTGAAATATCATAAAGAATGAAAGAAGAAGAGAAAAAAAAAAGATCATTGAAAATTGTGATCTGACTCTCAGAAACTGAAGCTGTTCCGTTACTTTTCAAACAAAATGCAAAACCTGACTAAGGTTTATAACTAAGTATCCAGATGTGTTCTCCAAAAATGTTATTAGAAAATGCCACACTGTTCATAGACATGATCATGTATTGCATACCTCTCAACCTCTTAGAGCAAAAAATCTGGACAAAGCCTAAAATGATGGGGGGGGCAAATAGGGACCTATTTTAAATATTGCCCTTACAAGCTTAGAAAGTTGATAGAATAATAGGATTTGCATTACCATGAATTTTCTGAAGGATGTGGAGTCTTAAACTAAAATGTCTGTCATTATTTAATTACGTCAATCCTCATCCATTTTCCAGAAAAGTACAGATTTTAGGAGGAACACACCAAAAATATGAGGCAAAAATCTGGACATTCTGCAAAAATCTGTACAGTTGAGTGTTATGCTGTATTGTTAGAAACTACCAATAACACTATGTGACTATTAGAATTTGCCAGGGTGTCAAGCTATCATATTCAGGCTTTGAAAGGGGTCATATGCGAATAATGCAGGACAGGTATAAAATATATCTGTACTAAGATGTTATTACATTAGAAGTAACAAAATCATATTTATATTGTAAGAAGAGTCTCAAAGCCTTGTCTCCTATCTCAGTATCATGGAGACTACTGAGATGCACCCTCTGCCACACACAGAGGTTCTGTCAGACTGATTACAAATTTACAGACCCAATGGTATCATAAAGGGTAGGTTTGAATCACAGAGAATACCACTTCTGTGAAACATTTTCCACTCCATATAAAGAAAAGTACTTTGCTTACTCTTTTCATAGTTTGGATGAATGGATGGGTAATCACAAATTCACCCCTGTCATGAGTAGAGGGAACATGTAAAGTCTTTATTTCTCATAGGCAAAACATTAGGGCTAAAAAGTACCACAGAAATGGAAAACTAGATTTCTTAAGATCCTCAAAGTTTAATAGCCTATTATCTACAAACGGATGATAGTAACATCTGCTGTAAATGGAAAGATGTCACCATCAACTGTTTCTGCATCGACAAGTGCAATATTCCAAGCCAATGTCATTTATTTATTTAAAAGATAATGCCTGATGTATAAATACAGGGAAAACCACACAATCCACCCTAAAGCTTAGCTGTCCTCATTTTCAAAACTAGATAGATAGAAATATACTCATTTGTTCCTGGTTCATGAGAATCATGTTTGAATTGTCAAAGCAATTCTCTAAATTTGAGATATGTTTCTCAGACACCACTCCTTGGACTTTGCACTGTTCTATGTATAAAGCACTTTTCTCATGTTTTCCTACTGATATCATAATTATGTTCATATAGTGTTTCTAAGAGGAGGCTCAGTTTTGCCCTCATAAAATGCAGGACCAGTGTAACATTTGGTGAGATATACCACCCCTTTGGTGCCACAATTACCAGATCGAAAACATAATTTACTAACAACTGTGTTATCCAGAACTAGTGTAACCCCATCAAAAATATATGAACATTGTCCACAAGCTCCACATCTGGAGGTACCTCTACAATGATTGTGAATTTTGTGAATGTTTCTGTTCAAACATATTTTTCAAGTTTCAACTAGTTTTGTAAACAAAGGAGAGCTATTCACATAAAATAGCAATAATAGATTACATTTTCTTAAAATATTCCAATTTTCTTTAACTATGTTCATAACATCATTAAAACCACTATAAAATGTTAGTATTTAAGCCCCTTCACAGGGTCACTATTGGTATTTAGATCTTGGGTAGGACCAATATTAGGACCATTTTGAAGTCCATTTCCTATGATGCGCTGAAAATTACTCTCCCTTTTGGAGGAAACACACATAATTTTGTCAAGCAATATTAAAGGATATGCCCTATCAGAAAATATAGATTTTAATGTTTTTATTTCTGTTCTAAACAAGCCATCATCAGAAACCATTTGGACAATCTACTGAATTTGTTCCTTTAAAAGTCCTACTTTTGAACTGTATGGATGATTACTGGGAAAACATAAATATGATTTATGGAAAGTAGAAATGTTAGAGGTAAATGCACCTTCTTTCTTGGCAACAGTAGCATCCAGATAGTTGATACTCTCTTTATGATATGTACATGTGAATTTGAAAAAAATCTGTAGTACAATTCAAATAATTTATAAATTCAGTCATATTTTCTTCTAACCCTTCCCACAAAATAAATATATCATCAAAATATCTCTTATACATATAGCAATATGCAAAGAAATAGTTGTTAAATAGATATTTACTCTTCTGCCCATACACCACTAAATTAGCATACACTGGTGCACAAGTAGCACCCATAGCTATCTCCTTGATCTCTAGGCAAATTCCTCCTTCAGAAAAAATATAATATAAATATAATAGTTCACAAGGATAACACTCATAAGTTCTGAAATTAAATTGATGTCTCCACCAGACAAACATTTATAACTTTATAAATTTAAGTATCACTGAACAATTCCAACCCCACTTCTTGGGAATGCAGGTGAACAAATTGACTATGTCTGTAGTAAGAAATTCAGTGCTGTCATCATAAAGATTTTGTTTCATTCTTCCCAAAAATCCAAAGAATCTTTAAGCCTGTGTGGGGTGAAAGAATTTTTTTTTTTAACATCCTATCGACACATACTGCCAAAGTGTAAGTCTTTAAACTGTGGGCCTTTGCAATGGGTCTAAAAGGTAATTAAAGTACATTTTCTCTATCTATGGTATGCCAAATATAGTAGGAATAGAGGGATGATTATTCCTGAAAAAAGCAAACCGTTCAGGGGTTATTACTTTTTGCCATCAAAGATACTTAATTTCTATTAACATGTACATGCACATTAGTGTCCTACAGCATATCAAACATAATACCTGAATATAGCATAGAATGAAAAGTCACAGAACCTCCCCCTTTATTGGGTTTTATTATTCTAATAATTGTATAATTCCTTAAAGAATTAAGAATATATTTTTCATTGTTGCTCAATTTATAGTGGTTTTATACTGAGCATGTTTCTGAAGTTTGTAAAAATCAGTTTCATAGGCTTTCTCAAACAGCTGTTGCGTCTTTTGGCTTTTCCCAGTTAGGGGTCACCACAGCGGAACTCTGGTCCGCTAATGATTGGTAGTGGATTTTTACGTGCCGAGTTACCAGCCCTGACACACAACCTTCAACGAAGGTACGCCCATTCACGCATGCCTCCATACAGAAGACGCTCGAGCTGAGAATCGAACCGGACAGCGTCTTACTGTGAGGTGACAACGCTCACATTCCAAAAATAGGAGGCAACAATATGAACATTCTATGAAAATCTGGGCAGTTGAAAAGTATGCCCCCCTTCACATTATTATTATTATCTTTGTCCAGATTTCTTGTACTTATACTAGAGGACAAGGATGAGATTGAAGGAGAGAAGTATTACAAGTAAGACAGCATTCACTTTAGTTTTTTCTTACCTTTTTAGCATGTGTGAGCACTTTCTTTATCCCTTTTCCCAAGGTAGTAGCTAAACCAACAGCACCTCTCTACAACAAACACCCTAATACATGTTCCTTATCCATTGTTTAAGGTATGCATCAATACTCGGATGGTACAATAAACTCTATAAATCCTGATATCATGCACTGTTAGACTTTTTCTGCTGCTTCAACAGCAGCAGCAGCAGAAAATTATACCAATCCTTGTGCTTTCTACTTTCAAAAAAAAAAAAAAAAATTCTGGATCTGAAACATGTTGCTACAATAGTTTTACCCCATATTCCATAATTCTGAACTGCATTACACAGGCATCACGAGTATGGAGTTCCTCGCAATAAGCTTCAATATGATTTTGTAGTGTGTATTTAATAAAATAAAGGTATCCAGTCAATAACACATAATATACATACATATATAATATATATATATATATATATATATATATATATATATATATATATATATATATATATGTGTGTGTGTGTGTGTGTGTGTGTGTGTGTGTATATATATATATATATATATATATATATATATGTGTGTGTGTGTGTATATATATATATATATATATATATATATATATATATATATATATAGATAGATAGATAGATAGATAGATATTATATATCCCATTTTCCAAGCCTGAGTGGCCATTCACCCACAAGCCCTACAAGCTAGGCACCACATAAAAGAAAAAAAATATATAAAATTCATAAATAATTTTATCATCATCTACAAAATGAGCAAGCAGGTCCCCTGATATCTCCTCCCCAACCTATTAGTATACAAGTCTATGTATACATGGTCACCTTGGCCAACAGTGTAGAACCCCTAACCAAAGTGTATTCAGCACCCATTCCTTAGCAATTACCCTTTTATAACAACAGTTGAAAAGCAAATTCTATCCCCTCCCGCCAATGGAAAACAAATCTAATATCTCACATAAAGAAAAAAATAAAAAGCAAATTAAACCCATCTTCCTACCAGTGGAATAAATATTCTGATACTTCACTAAAAGAAAGTGCTGATCATGAAAGTCAGTGATCCTTATCTGAAATGGAGTTTATATATGTATATATATATATATATATATATATATATGTATATATATATATATATATATATATATGTATATAAAGTGATATAATAGCAGTCTATTCTGATGACAAGCAGTACATAACAGCATGTCTGGACCTGACCAAGGCCTTTGACACTATTCTCATTCAGGCATTATTAATAGACTTGTAAATCTGAATATAAATCCTGATGAATAGCTAAATTACTATCTGACACTAGCCATGGGGAATGAGTCACAGGTGCCACTTCTGAAAGCAAGCAAAGTTACCATTGCTGGACCATAGCACTCAGTGTTTGGCACTGTCTTATTTGGCATCTATTTCTCAGACCGTCAGGCCAACAGCCCTAGTCTGTGGTTGTCTATGATTCTAGGTGGCTGTAAATTGGATGTTGTTATTTGATCTTTCAGTGACTCACAACTTCCAGTGACTCACAATTGCTCCAACATGGGTTATACCAGGTTAACAGTCACTGGAAAGACAATGGCCTTACATTAAACATAAACTGTGGGATACATTTTCACATACTATATAGCTGACTCCAACAGACACTGTTGTAAGGGATCTAGGCACTCTAGATGATAATTCCATATCATTTGACTATCAAGTCTCCACAGTAGTTTGGAAAACCTTTGATCTGATTCATCTAATTTCCAAGGCATCCTCACTAGATCCAAAGAAGTCTTAATTCTCCTTTAGTCATATCTCATTATACCCATTATATAATGAATACAATTCACCTTTTGGCATGTATTTGTCTAATCATATCATTCAACTTAAGATACCTCACCTTTTGGCATGTATTTGTCTAATCATATCATTCAACATAAGAGACCTCAGAGATTCATATCTAAAAAGATTAGTGACCTCAAAAATCTTAGTCATCAGGAAAGACTGGCATCTCTGCCTTTGTTCTGAGTTTCTAATAGACTCTTCCGTGAACACGTGTGTCTACCCTTTTAAGTCATGAAAGATCCAATCCTTTTTAACCTTCTGATCCTGCACAGAACAAATATTACCTTAAATACCTGGTTAAAGGGATTAAACCTTCATTAACTGATACATAAGATATGTTGGCATGGTACATTCATGTCCCAACATATCCCTCACCTTTGGAACAAACTTCCATTACATGTCAAGCAGTGCAGCACCCTTGCCAACTTCAAGATATACCTAAATAATTAGAGGGGCAGCCTCAATTTCTGCCCCTGTCTATCTTGTCCTGTCCTTCTTGAGGCTGGCAGGAACTACTAACTAGGTTTTTTGGCAGGTCTTGTAATAGTCTGCAGACTGAGTAATACCTATGAGCCGATGCTACTGGTTATAATGACTAGAAGAAAAGAATTTACTAACAGCCTTCACTTTTATTGATAAATCCATCACCAAGCAATTCCAGTACCACAGTTTATGATAATCAGGTAATAGTTTTTTTTCCATCTTCCCCTGTTAAATCTCAGCCAGGTGTTAAAGTTCTTTAACTAAAGGTCAAAACTCCTGTACTCAAGACAATCCCATGTTCCCTTGTGTGGGTATATGATAAGGTCAACTATCCAATAGTCAGTTATTACATAAGTGAATTAAAAAGAGTGAATGAGAATACCAATCACTGATTTATCAACCACAAAATGATAAATAATGATCACAAAGATGAAAAGCAGTTTTATTATAAGTGCACTGGAAGCAAAGTAATGACATTTTTGAGCACTGATAAGTAATGCCCTTTAGTATAATGATATTTAATTGACTAACAAAATTTAAAAATGTTATAGCATAAAGAAATGTAAATTATAAAAATCTTTCAAATGTTAATCGTGGGGATCAATACATATAAGTGACTGACAACATGAACAAGAGTTTTAGTATTTAACTCTTTCCAGTTTGTTTATCATAATTTCTACTTGTTATAAAAAAAAATACTTGTGAGTACCCTAGCAAGTAAAAATGATTATTACTAAGGTACCTCGCTGATGGAGTAATATAAATGCTGTTGGAAAAAGAAATAGTATTATGAATTAATAAATGCCTGCCCTCAATGTCCTATTTGGATTCAGGACATCATTATTATTTCGGGAAAACTTGGATAGGCTTAGAAAGGGCCCTGGACCATTAGCTTACTAACACTCTGTGAATCTATAAATTACAATTATAGCAGGGATTTATAGATGCTTTTTGCATTGTGCAAATTAGCATGAGTAGTGGTACTGCACTAGGTATGAAGTTTCAGAGGCATAGATGGCCAAATCATGTAAAGCTCAATAAATATGGCATGCACCATATGCTATTAGGTGCATAGTGCCATGCAAATAAGACACATAGTATATGTAAGTGACAAACCCTAAAATGGTAGACTGATTCAGAAATTTATAAAAGAGACATGCTGGTAATACATAATAAGTCTGGCGTTGAACAGAATTCCACCTTTTCTTAGGATGACACTGCAACATTAGCAGAAAATAATTAACTTTAATGACTGGCTTAGTTTTTGGTGTCACTCGGAGAAGCAGTATTTATTGGCTTGGGAAGATATGGTTGACAGACCACCCTGCATCTCCAGGGATAGTCTGCACCTGCCCCCTTTGGGATCTTGAATATTGGCTCCAATAGTTCCTTTTTTAGGCAATGTCAGCCTGATAAATGCTCCAACATAGAAAAGCCTACAAAGGATAACCTGAGGTATTTTTTCTCAATACCAGGACTCTAAAGACAAACTCCACTCCCTGCAACCTCTCCTCCCCATGCAGTATATAGATGTCTGTGTAGTTATGGAGACATGGTTTAAAGCCATACAGAGCATTCTGGCAGTGCGAGGCTATAATGCCTTCCACTCATTTAGACCAACTACTGCACAGGAAGGGACAAAAGGTACAGGTGTCTCAATACTCATCAAAAACAGTCACACCATAGACTGGCCAACCGGTATGGCTCACTTGAGCTACTCCATGTCTAACTCACCATAAGCAAAGTCCCACACCATATCATTGCAATCTATAGCCCCCCCCTCTATGATCCAGGACACTCATACCACATAATTAAATATACCGGAGTTGCTCTGCAATAAACCCAACACTGTAGACCTGGGTGATTTCAACTGTCCAACTATAAATTGGGAAACATGCACACCTTCCCATATGAGACCAGAGATTCCTGGACTTTATCAACACAAATGCTCTGGACCAGCTAGTCCATACACCTACTAGGGGCACTGACATCCTTGATCTGACCCTTGCAAACAAAGGCAAATTATACACCTTCAGATGTGTAACATCCTGATTAGTCAGGTTGGATCATAAAGCTGTCTCCTTTAAAATTAAAATAAAACCAGTCACCCTATCTAAACGTTGTAAGTTTAGGAATTATTCCAAAGCAAGCATCCATCTACTGAGTGAAACCCTAACAAAATTTCAAGCCCCCTCAAGATGTGTGAACTCTGTTGCCTATGCAGAATTGTTCACAAAAAACTTATAGCATCATGTAAACAACTGCACTGAGACAGATCTACCTGCTCTGAATAAGCAAAGGACTATGTCAAACAACTGGCCACCCTAGCAAAATCCCAATATCAACAAGTTATATAATAAAAGGATGAAAACCAAGCCAAAACTAGAAAGTGCAATGCTCAGCAAGGCAAGAACCCCTCCTCAAACTAAATAAGCAACTCAGGAGTCCTATTAGGTCCACCAAAGCCAAATTCAAGATAAAGACGGCCTCACTGACAAAGTCTTTAGCTCTCTAACTTCCCTGGCTGTCACTAGAGAACATGTCTTCAATGCACTCTCCAGAGCAAAAAATACTGCATCTATGGGCCCCAACAATATGTCGGGTTGCTTACAGACTAGCATGAAACATAATCTATTGGGTCTTTTAAGATCATTGCCAACCTCAGCCTCCAAACTGGCTTCATGCCTAGCAAATGGAGGACTGCAACAGTTATCACTAGGGTGGGCTGTTTATTACCCCAGATAATTACAGACCCATAAGTCTGACTATTTTCATATGTAAGGCCAAGGAAAGAGTTATCATGGATATTATAAATAAAGACATAGGAAGCCTTCAGACACTGTATCCAACACAGTTTGCTTTTACCAAGGGCAGATAATGCCTACTCATCCTGGTGGACTTTTTTGATAAAGCCACCAAAGCTATGGACAAGGACAAAACAGAACACTGTACCTATCTTGACCTGGTCACAGAATTTGACATAATTTCACATTCAGGCATTGCTACCAAACAAAACAGACCACAGTGCCTATCTTGACCTGGCCAAAGCATTTTATATTATTTCACATTCAGGCATTGTACCAAACTCATTTAATTTGGAGTAAGTCACTATGTCATCCACTGGATATCCAAATGGTTCAAAAACTGGACACAGACAGTCAGAATAGTGGACTCTGCCTTCACAAAAAAGACGGTCACCAGCAGAGTCCCTCGGGGGTTTGATGCTGGGATCACTCCTTTTTGTCATCTACACTTTGGAAGTCAAAGCTAACATTAAAGGCCACTGCTAGACACAAGCTTGGTGCAATTATAGAATCCCCAGGGAAACTCATATCCTCCAAGAAAGCTTGTCTCAAATTAGCAATTGGTACCAGAGCTGTGGTCTAAAACAGAATGCCAAAAAATGCATAATGGTATTTTTTGGAAAGTCAGCCACCCCTAAAAATTACCACATAGACAATACAGCCCTAAAAGTAGGGTTCCTATTAAATGATCAAAGACACATTCTTTTGAATGCGTCTTGATCGAACTTGAAAGCACAAAAAGGCAAAATAGTGAAACGGCATATAAGCGAATTCTTTCCCTGGGAAAGAAATTGCTTGGCCGCTTCCATTACTTTGCCATTTTTGTGACTGTAGTACAATCTCAGAGTTGGTATATTTAAGTGGGGGGGGGGTGTGGAAGGCAAAGCCCCTCACTTTATGTAATTTTTTAATTTTTTTTTTTTGTTGGACAGAGATTATTTTCCCTTTGAAAAAAATTGTTGCTCTAAGCATTCGAGATTGTAAGCTTTCACTTACATGGGTTTGATAAATCATCATTCACTTTTTTAAGCGTTCATTGATTTAACATAGACCCTAAAAGTAGACCCACCAGCTAGTGACTTGGTAATGTATGTGAGCAATAACTTAGCCTTTGCCTATCATGTGTCTACTGTTGTAAGGAAATCATTCTATACTGCACAGCTCATAAGCAAGGCTATGTCATCCAGGTCCAAACATGTCAATATCTTTCTGTCCTCATTCCTGATCAAACCAGTTATTGAGTACAATTCTCCCTTTGGTATGTACTTTACCAGGCATATACAAAAACTGGAATGGCCACAGAGGCTTCTTACAATATGAATACAAAGTGTAAACCATCTGGAAAATGCAGACCACCTCAAAACCTTATCTTTATAGTCAGTCTGCTACAGACTACTGAGAGGTGATCTATGTCTGGTTTACAAGGCATAATTAGATGCAGTACTGACTGACTTGCTGCATATCCACAGGTCTAATAGCATTAGAAATACCTTATCCAAGGACCTAAACATTGTTTGCAACATAATTAGAACATGTTGGGGGAACAGGTATGTGTCTCAGAGACTACCCCCTACTCTGGAATAGGCTTCCCATCCATGTGAAGCATAGTTCATCCTTGACCCTGTTCAAATGCAACTTGTACCATCATCATCATCAACAGCCCCATTTTTCCCTTTTTTCTACATGGGGTTGGTGTATCATGTTAAATGTGTCCATCTCTCTTGATTCAATGCCACAGTCCTGCCATCTTTGATACTCATGCCAGACTGTTGCAGATCTTCTTTCATATAATCCAGCCACCTCTTTGCTGGACATCCCTGTTTCCTCTTAGCTTCTTCCTGTCTTTTCCAAATCTTCTTCACCAGATTGTCTTCTGCTTTTTTGCACATGTGTCCGATCCACGGTAATTTGTTCTCTTTGATATTTTCTGCAATTGGAGCTCTTTTGGCTTCTGCTTTTATGTCATTTCTTCTTCTTCTGTACCACATTGTGCATCCTATCACCCTTCTCAGGGACTTCATTTTCATCACCTCTAGCTTCCTCATCTCCTCTGCCTTTACTGCCCAGGTCTCTGCACCATACAGTAGTACTGGTCTCACCACTGTCTTGTATACCTTACTTTCAGCTTCTTTGGCATTCTTCTGTTATAGACTATACCCGAGACTCTATGGAAATTAGCTTCAACCCCTCTAATTTTACCTTTAACCACTTCATTCAGACTTCCCTTCTCCTCAGCCACCCATCCCAGATACTTGAAGCTCTTTATCTGTACCACTATCTTCCCTTCTATCTCAGTTCTCCACTTCTTCTGATTTTCCCAGTTTGCTGCCATTATGACTGTCTTGTCTGTGCTTACTTACAACCCATGTGCCTTCAGTTTTACATTCCATTCTCCTATCCTTTGCTGAAGTTCTTGATCAGAGTCTGCCTGTAATGCCACATCATCTGCATACAGCAACTTTGTTGATTTGTCCCCTCCAACCTGTTTGCTAATGTAATCCATTACCAATATGAACATTAGTGGACTCAGAGCTGAACCCTTGTGCACACCGACTACCACTGGGAACCCCTCTGTGAGGCTGAACACTGTTTGTACTTGAGTCATTGGGTCCTTGTCATACCTCTCAACCTTTTAGAGTAAAAAATCTGGACAAACCTATAAATAAGGGGGGTAAAAAAGGTGCAAAAATAGGGACAATTTTTAAATATTGCTCTTACAAACTTAGAAAATAGATAGAATAACAGGTTTTGCATTAGCATGAATTTTCTGAAGGGTATGAAGTCTGAAACTCAAATGTCCATCATTATTTTCTGACTTAAATCTTCAGTGATTTGTCAATGATTTGCTAGAAAATCATAATTTTATGAAAAATGTATCAAATATGTGGGCAGAAATCTGGACATTCTGTGAAAATGTACAGTTGAGAGGTATGGTCCTTGTACATAGCCTGGGACTTTGAACCACTGCAGTACTGTCCAAATCAACCTTCTTGAAACCTTGTCATATGCTTTCTCCAAGTCTAGGAATGTCCAGTTGGACTCTTTCCTCATCTCTAGCGTCTTCTCTACTATCTGTCTCACTGCAAACATCAGGTCAGTTGTGCTGCATCCTGATCTGAATTCAAACTCTCATTTCCCATCTTACAGTCTATTACTCTGCATATCTGTTTATCAGTCATTCTCTTCAGAAATTTCCTGCAATGTGACAGGAGTTTCATGCCTCTAGACTGCCCACAGTTGTAGACGTCCCCTTTGTTCTTGTATACTGGAATGTGTATGCTTATTCTCCAGTCATCTGGGATACGCCTTTCTCTCCACACTGCTATGAATACCCTCAGGAGCCAGTTCACCTCTGTCTTACTCAGCATCTTTAGTATTTCTGCTGTGGCTTCATCTGAGCCTGCTGCCTTTCGACTTCATTTTCCTTAGTACTATTACTTCTTCTAGGGTGGGCTCCTCTTCTTCTCCTCTCATTGTAGGCTGTTTCTGGGGCAGTACAGCTTCTGTGGGGTTTTCTTCATTCAGAAGCTGCTGGAAATATTCCTTCCATCTCCCTTTGATGTCATGTGGATTGGTGAGCAGATTGGTGCTGGCATCCTTTATGAAGGGTGTCTGAGTATCTTCTTTATCTTTCTGTCTTTGCCTTTTAACTTGATATAGTTTCTTTGTGCCATCTACTTTCCAGAAGCTGGTAGAGTGCCTTTGATGCCTTATGCTTTGCTATTACAACTATTTTTTTAGCTTCTTTGTTAGCCTACCAGTATTCCTTCCTAGACTGGTCAGTCTTTTCTATCTCTCACTTTTTCCTGCAGTCTTTCTTTCAATGGACTTCTGTATTCCACCACCTTATTTACATATCTGGTTCAGCCACATATCTGTTCTGTAGTCCTCACACATTGTGGCTGGTATTCTTCATCATCTCCATCTATTTTCTCTGAGTAATTCCTTGAACTGTTCTGCTTTTTCTCCAGTCAGTTTGGCAATTAGTGGTTTATGCTGTGGGGTGACTGTTTTGTGACTGTCTCTTTTTCTGAACCGTATGTTGGCCACTAAAAAGCTATTCATCAGAAAGAAGTCTAGAATGGCCTCACCTTCTTTATTCCTGTTGCCCCACCCATGTAGACCCCATGTGGACCCTGTTCTGTCTGTCCCGATATGTACATTCAAGTCCTGGTAATGCACCCTTTTCTTCACTATCACAATGGGGTATAGGCTGAGATTATACATACTGTTCTCTCTTTACACTGGAGTCTGATTGCCATGAGTCTGTTATTAATTCTGATGCTATCCCTCACTGCCTTCTGAAGTCTCTCTCTCACCACAATTCCCATACCATTTCTAGCCTGTTTGTCCGGATCCCAAGCCAAGTGGCTTCACTGCACTGCCCTTTCATCTTGTCTTGTTTTTTGGATACATAGGAGTAATCAACATATCATTCAGTCATCCATTTCCAAGCTTCATCCTGTCAGTGAACCTACATTAAGTGTAGCAATTCTCAGTCCATCTTTAGCAAGTTGATTGGTTTTACATCCAGCTTTTGCTCCACAGAGCTGGGCAACTAGACACCGGCCGGCCAGTAGCTTATTGACCAAGGGCTGCTTGGCTTTATGGCAGGCACGTACACCCCTGCCAGCATTAGCATGGGTCCCTGGCATAGGTTGGAGAAGGCCACAGTCCAGGTCCTCCCACTTATCACCAGTAACTATGAATGCTCATTTTGGCTTTACACCATCGAGTAGCTAGTCATACCATGGTGTGCAGTATGTACAACTGTTCCCACAACAGGACACCATGTAGAGTCTGTGCTGCTTCCACAGCTCCAGCCATTGATGAGTTTGAGGTAGAAACACTCAGCATGATTTTTTAGAGGCGGGAGGAAGCACATAGAGACACAGGGCGAACATGCAAACTCCAAACAGGCATTGGTTGGAGGTCAGAATCGAACCTTGTACCTTGTACATGTGAGTCAAAGACCTTAACCATTATGGCAGCTAGTATCGCTATACCACATTGTACCAATGGATAGGAACTTGGAAATTTACCCCTGGAGTAGCACCTATGCCCCTATTGGACAGAGGCAACTTGTAAATGCTCTGCCACCTAAACAAAGCTATATGCACACAGGTAATTTATCCTATGCATGACCTACACTGTATTATTCAATGCTAAATTAATTTCATGTATCACAGTTGCTCATGCTGTACAGCTTAAGGGAATAGCTGCTTATGTTTTGTTGCTCAGTCATATAACAGTGTTGGTGCTTGAACTGTATTATTATCATGAATGTAACGTTGATATCTTTATATATGTACATATTGATACACTCTTTCTCTAATTACTGTTCAATGTTTTTGTTGTTTGGGTTGTTGCTCAAAACCCATCATATGTTATTTACTCTTGTTAATTCACTAGTTATCTTTTAACTACAACTGCTGTTCAAATGGTGTCTTAGATAGTTTGTTAACATACTGTCTTATGTTTAGTACTATTAAAATGTATTATTGTATGTTTAATGTGGAACTTTTCTCCCGGGCCTCAACTGAAAAAGGACATGTGTCCAGTTGGACTTTCCCAGTAAACAAATGTAAAATAAATAAATAAAATAAATTATCATAACATATCCTCTGAGATCAGACCCTCCTGAGAAAACAGTTTGACAGTTTATTTTCTGGGTTACTGATTACCCTTTCTCTAGGTGCAATGATCTGCCTAAAAATAATAAAATAAGGTGGGAGGTTTCAGGGTAGTTTGGTTTTCTGCTGTGTGTACGGTGTATTTGCTTATAATTATATAGCTTGAATAAGTGTATTTTAAGCTACAATGTACTTGATCCTTTAGTTATGAGCAGTGTTTATGGAGAAGTTGTGATACAAGGGAAAGTCTCTTGAATTAGTAGGAAATCTACTGAGCATGCTCAGGCCAATTACTCATCAACAGTCAGTGATAGTGTGCCAGCTGTTGGGAGCCCTGTAGCTGCAGAGCAGGGCAAATTAAAGACCCATTGGATGGACACAGTCCACAGTACAGAGGATCATTATCTAACTTAGGCTATCTTAATATGACAGAGAATGTGCCATCTGCATTGACACAACCTACAGCTGGTGGTAATGTGACGTCACCATAGTGGGAAATGCTTTGTAGATACACAGCTAATGCTAGTTAGGGTTTTTGCTATGGGCAATCCATTCTTATGCCATGGAAATCTATTGCAAGCAAGCATAGGTTCACAGGCTCAGATGGTGGGGACACTGCAAGGCATAGATGACACTGTGGAACATTTCTTACATGAGTACTTTGTGCTGGGCAGCAGGATGCAGATATAGCAAGAACTGAGGCTGTTACTCTCTGGCAGTCATAAAGGTATAAAGTTTGTGAAATGCTCTAGCTACAAACAGCAATGCTTCAACAACAGCAGTCACTGTGCCACATCCTGCAGAGGCCTGATGGTACTGGTGCATCATGGGTAGAGTCATTGGTCCTGACACCTAACAGTGTTAATATGGCACCTCATCCTCCAGGCGCACCCAAAAACACCACCTGTGTTAAGCACAATGCCGGTACTGTAGAGAGTCACTGATACTCATACTCCAGCATGTGCATGAAGAGTTAAAGCTTGTCACTCCTTAATAACCTAGAGTGATATCCCTAGAGGACACTGACATGGGAGGGCACAAGTGACTAAGTACCAACAGAATATGTTGTCTGTGACATAAAAAGACTATTGCTGTTAGTCATGGTCAAGGAAAGAAATAAAGGACCTATCTTGTTGTAGGGACTCTCTGTAATATGCCTGCAGTGTGTTTCTGTCTTGCTGTAGGGCCTGTCTGTGATTTGCCTGCAGTGTGTTTCTGTCTTGCTGTAGGGCCTGTCTGTGGTGTGCCTGCAGTGTGTTTCTGTCTTGTCGTAGGCCCTGTCTCTGATGTGCCTACAATGTGTTTCTGTCTTGTTGTAAGGAGTGTCTGTGATGTGCCCGTAGTGTATTTCTACTTTACTGTAGGGGACAGCTCTGATATGCCTGCAGTGTGTTTCTGTTTTGTTGTAGGAAATGTCTCTGATGTGCTTGTATTGTATTTCTGTGTTACTGTAGGAACTTTCAGTTAATGCATGTTGTGTGTTTGTGCCTTACTACAGGGACTGTTTGATGATGCCTGTAGTGATTTCAAGCTTGCTGTAGAAACTGTCTGTGATGTGCCTGCAGTGTGTTTCTATCTTGGTTTAATTTCTCCAAGTCTTTTGCGTTTCCAGTACCATGATGGGAATGGACCCCATTGCTAAGTAAGGGTATAATTAGAAGTTGATTAAACTAGTATTGTTTCAGTCTTTGATGTTAGCCAAAAGTGCTCTTCTCAGAACTTGCAATGTCTCCTGAGTTGATATCTTCTGTAATTCATGCAGGGTTACCAGTGCTGGTAATATATCTAAGTAGGACTGTAAATTATTTTTTATTAGACTTGTTGCTCCTACTACTGGAACTGTTTAGGTATCCTTCTTCCACACTGTTAGCATTTCTGCCTGTAGCTGTTGGTATTTTATGACTTGGTGACTCTCTGTACATAACATATTATACAACAAAATGTGCAACTGTTTCCAGTTCTTTTTTACAAAACTTGCATTTATCTGTTTCTCCCACATGTTCAATGGACTTTGTAAAGCAATGTGCACATAGTCCACTATCTTGGGCCACCACTGTTAGCCTTTCATTATTTTGTTTTCATTTCACCTCTCCTTAACCATTCCTGTGTCAGCTCTTGGTCAACATGACATTGTTCCAGGAGATCTCTGTAGCTGCCACTAAATTTATGGAGTTTCCAATTTTCCCTTCTTATCTGATTCTTTTCCATATATTTTTTCTTTTGTTTTTTTTTTTTTTTTCACACATTAAATTATTGTCTGATTTTTGTCTTTTTATGTTTTGATCTGTGTTCCCACTTCACACTGAAACAATTCTGCTAAACTAAGCAATCACATCATCTTAGACTTCTTTTCCTCATGTTTTAAGACTTTCAATATGTTTGGATCTAGTGTAGTCCAGTCCCACAATTACAGATCTAGACATATAATTAAATAATGTTGCAGGAGACTCACTCTATTCCCGGTACATCACTAAACTCTGGAATAGTATTTCCACACAAATAAAACTCTACAATAAACTCAATAGTTTTAACCCACTGCTTAAACAACTTAATCACTCCTGGTCCTGCATATGCTCATCACCAAATTAAGATTTTGTTCTCACTGTACGAGACTCTCCAAATTCTCTCCTTAAACAGCATACACTCAACCTGTCACTGAAATGGCAAACAATTTTTATAAATAACTGCTGCATGTACAATTCACTAAGTTGCACATGGGCTTTTTCTTTAGTAACTTCTACCTCTGTAAAATCTTAGAATGTATAAATGTAAGTACTTTATGTGTAACTACTGTATGTGTATAAATGTAAATAGAAATGTTACTACTCTGCGTTTAACCTGAACAAAGTATAATGCAATGTTAACAAATGGGGCTTTTCTCCCTAGGCCTCTGCTGAAAATGGCTACTGGCCAGTTGGAGTTTCCCAGTAATCAAAGATAACTAAATAAATACAATTCAAGGAGGCCCATACCTCCTTCAGAGCAAGGAATATATAATCTTGTTCTACACTGATTTTTATATACCATTTGATATGTGTAAAACATTTTTCTTATTTTCTTCTTTTCTTGCCCAACTGTTGTGCCTAATTGTCACAAGTTTTCTGTCACACAATTCATCCATCTCTTTGTTTGATGCCCTCGTTTCCTCTTGCAGTCTTAATGTTTGTCCCAAATCTTCTTCAGCAGATCATTTTCTGCTTTCCTGCACATGCACACAAACCACCATATTCTACTCTCTTTGACCTTCACTACAATTGGAACTACTTGGGCTTCTGCTCTGATATCCTAAGTACTTTGTCTGTCACACAGTGTGCATCCTACCATTAATCTTAGTCACTTCATCTCCATCACCTCTGACTTTACTGTCCAGGTTTTTGTATCATGCAGTAGTACTGGTCACTCCAGTTTTGTACAACTTACTTTTCAGCTTCTTTTGCATTGCTCTATTTCACACTATGCCCGACGGTCTGTGCCCATTGGCTGTAGCCCCTCTGATTTTTATCATGACTTCATTCAGACTTTTTCTTCTCCTCAATCATCTCTCCTGGATACTTGAAGTGTTTAACCTATTACACTATCTTCACTTCTATCTCAGTTTTCAGCTTCTTCTGTATACTGTAAGAAAGATTTAGCTAAGCTAGAGTCTTCATTGTGTTATGCCTTAAACCTCCTGTAGTTCATAGGTTCATAGTTTTATACTAGGCTAACAACCACTAAGGCCCTTATAAGCCTACCCATTCAACCCAAATGTGACCGACAAATTTGATTTATATACTGGGTGATTTACTGATTACCTCTGTCCATAACAGAAATAGGCACCAGACCAGGGGTGAATTTCTGATTACATATCCAATGGTCCAAATTTTGCTTAAATAGAGATAGGGAGGAACTCTGCTTCAAATGGATGGGGAGTCTGCTCCATAGAATGGGGATTCTCTGAGCAACATATCTGTCTCTCCAACATGTCCTATTTATGTCACAAGCACAAGTTAGGTATTTTAATCTAGTAGTTTTGATGCTGTTTGTTTTGCAGATGTGCAAAAGATTCATCAAAACAGGATCCAGAGATGCCTTGTATGCCAGGCAAAGATCACCTCTCAGAAGTCTGTATGACACCAAGTAAAGAGACAGGTCTTTGAGGTGATCAGTGTAGGGCATTTTGTTTACTACCTGTATTTTCTTTGTAAAGAACTTTTATGGACATTCCAGTAGCTGCATGTGTCTGGTCAGGTATGTACTGAAGGGGGCATTATACCCTATTAAGGGTCTGATGAAGGCTAAGTATAGTGATTATGATGATGTCTCTGGACCAAGATGCCATGCCCTTGCTTATAAGTTGAGCAACACAGACGGATTTTCTAACTACCTTGCATACGAATTAATCGACTTTTAGGGGAGTTTTGTTGATGACATAGTTACCTGGGGTGGCCAGCTTCTCAAAAGGTACTATAATGCATTTCTTGGTATTGAGTTTTAAACCATGGCCTTGGTAGAAAGTGTTTAGTGTTAGACCTTCCTGAAGGGTGTTATCGTCTTGGAGGAATTCAATGACTGCTCCCAGTTTGCAATCGCCTCTGAACTTGGCTAGCCAGAGGCCTTTGTCATTGGTTTTGACATCCAATAAGTAGTTGCTAAAGAGGAGTGGTCTAGCACAGAGCCCTGGGGGACTCCATGTGTGACCAGTGTTTTCATGCATGTGGCCTCACCGAACCTTCTGGGTCCTAACATTGATCCAGCTAGCTATCCAGCATATTATAAAGGGGTTTATACCTAGTTCTGTAAGTTTGTTGACAATGCCAGAGTGGGATATTGTATCAAATGCGTTAGCCAGATCTGGGTAGGCAGTATGCACAGTTTTCCCATTATCCTTTTCCTTAGTGACCTTTTCAAAGAAGTCCATCAGATTCAGTAAGCATGACCTTCCTTTGACAAAGTCAAAGTGGGATGGATCTGGTGGCTGGTGGTCTGCTATGTCCTTGTTGATCATTTCCATAATAATTCTTTCCATGGCTTTTCAAATAAGTCTAGTCAGTCTAATGGGTCTGTAGTTCCCAGGATCTGTTGAAGGTCCTCCTTCATGAAGTGGGATGACCATCACAGTCCTCTATTCACATGGCACAAAGGCTGTTTTAAGGCTATAGTTAAATAACTCCAATGGCCCTAATGAGTCATATTTTATACTGTTCAGGAGGCATCCCGGAATGTTATTGGAGTCCATTGAAGCCATGTTCTTGGCTTTACCGAGTGCCGTCAGTACATGCTCCCTAGTTATAGCTGGAGGGGTTATGTTCGAGGGTATGTTTTGGGAGATGGTTGGGGTGAGAGTAGGGTAAAGTTGGAATTGAATTTGTCCATTAACAGGTTCACTATATATTGCCAGGCTTCATGAATGTGGCACTGTTAACCACCAGTTCAGCACACTGCTGTGTGCTGCCCTTGAGGTTTCTGACATAGCTAAAGAAGGCCTTATAATTATCTTTCACCTGGGAGGCTATTTTAACCTCAAAATTGGCTTTTTCTGACTCAGTTAGCCCTCTTAGCTGCATGTATAGTTTGATGAGAGAGTTTTTAACTTTATGGGAATTATCCATCCTGATTATTGCCATACTTTTTTCCTTTTATGGTATATCCTGTTTAATATGGGATGTCACCAGGAGGGTTTGTTTTCTGGGGCTAGTCCTGGGCTTACTTCTGGTAGGTACAGCAGCCTATAGGCAGCTGTTGACATTGTTCTGCAGAGTTTCTGAGAGCAGTCCAGCATAGGCTGCTGTGTTCTCAGGGTTTGAAGGGGCATTGCATTTTGACAAACTATCACTTGCTGAAAGGTAATTTACCTTGGATTAGTTCCTAACTGATACTGTTTTTTATAGGATTATGGAGTTGATTTTGATTTCAAAGGAGACAGCTTTATGGAACTTACCAGGAAGGACAAGACATTGGAGGTGGGTGTAGCTTTCTGCCATATTTGTGAGCATATGTTCTAGTATGCTGGAGCCTCTAGTGGGCTTATTCACTGTTTATTCAAGGGTGTTTGTATTTATGTATTCCAGGAATCTCTTTGCCTATAGCTTTGAGGCTGTTTAGTGGAGACCTATGGGATATATGCAAATGATCCCTTAAGGACATACCTGCATTTCAGCTACATGGATTTTGAGTGCTCATGAGTTTTTATTTTTTTAAGACTTTATGAGTACATTCAGGCCAATAAAACCAAACTCACTAGTTGTAGACATGCCATGTTTTGGACCATTTGTGACATTGTATACATAGCATAACTGGAGTATTTGGCTATACTTGAGAAACACAGGGCTTATAACCCAACCTGATGTCCATAAACATTAAGGCGCCTGCAAAATATTCAGATAATGCCCAAACCAAGTGTAGCAAGGTTAAACATACGTAGAGAAACCATTCAGCACAGAAGTGCAACAAAGACTCAGCCAAGCTAGAGTCTTCACTGTGTAATACCTTAAACATCTTATAATTTCCCCCAATTGCTGCCTTTACAAGTGTCTCATCTGTACTCAATTTCATCCCATGTGCCTTCAGTTTTGCATTCTATTCCCCTTTCATTTGTAGAAGTTCTTGTTTAGAGTCTGCCTGTAACACCACTTCATCTGTATACAGCAACTTGGATGAGCTGTCATCTCTGACCTGTGGGATAATGTAGTCCATCACCAGTATGAGGAACAGTGGGATTGAGCTGACCCTTAATGTATACCTACTCCCACTAGGAACTATTCTAGGACTCTGAACACTGTTTGTCCTTATTTCGATGTATCCTTGTAAATAGAATGCACTCATTTTGAATCATCACAGTACTGCACAAATCAGCTTTCTTGGGATATTGTCAGATGCTTTCTCCAAGTCAAGGAATGCCCATTTAGACTCTTTTTTCATCTTTAGCTTCTTCTCAGCTCTCTGTCTCATGCAAACATAGGGCTAGTTCTGCCACATCCTCATTTGAATCCAAACCTGCTCAGCTCACATCTTACTTTCTACTACATGTTATTTTATCAATCACCTTCTCCAGAAATTTCATGCAGTGCGACAGGAGTTTGATACCTCTATACTGCCCACAGTTGTAAATGTCCCCTTTGTTCTTGTGCATTGACACTACAATGTTTCTTCCCCAGTCACCTAGGCTATGCTTTTCTCTTCAGATTGCTGAGTACCCTCTGGAGAACCCATGTCTTTTACATAGAAAAAGCTATGGGTTCATGGAATGGACTACCAAAATGGCTGATGAATTTATTATTTATTTATTATTTATTTACATTTGTTAACCGGGCTAGTTCAACTGCATGCATGTCCATTTTCAGTGGAGGCCCGAGGAGAAAAGCTCCGCTATCTACTACATGGTAATAATTTAAAAAAAAATAACAATGGTTGAAAAATCAAAAGAAGGATATAAGTAACAAATCAGAAGGACAGTAATAACAATTTCAGAATGTTACAAAAAAGGAGGGATAGAGAGACAAGGAAAAAGTTTAAGTATGGTAAGGGAAGAAAAGGGAGAGAAGAATTTAGTTCTTTTTTAAGAAAAGTTAAGAAGAGTGTTATTAGAGAAATACAGTTATTTAGTTAAGATAATAAACTTTCAGGTCAAAGGGAAAACAAATATTTTAGATTGAAGAAATAGATGTAGGAAAAAGTATGAGAGATGAGGGGGAGAATAGGAGGTATAAGATGAGCTAGCTCAACTAGGATTGATACAAGAGCAAAGCCAGTGTTTAGTAAGAAAGAGTTTTAGTTTAGTCTTAAATAGTGAAGTGGAAGTCTGGACTAAAATGTCTAGAGGAAGTTGGTTCCAGATTTTACCAACTGAGTTGGAGAATATGGAGTCACCTGCTGTATTCTTTGCAAGAGATGTTTGAATCAGTATTTTATTGGAAGAGCGTAAGGTTTTTAAGTTGTTGTAGGGTTTTATAAGGGTGGAGAGCATGGGTATGTTTTCAGGATGGTAAAGAGCTTTGTGGGCAATTGTAAGCTGATAGTACTGTATTAGGTGAGGTAATTCAAGCCATCCTAGGTTGGAGAGGTTGAGGCAGTGATGTGTTTTATATGTAGAGGCAGTGGCAAATCTACTTAATGTTGTTGTAGGCTGTTGTGAGCTTATTAATGTTATGTTTAGATAGATTAGTATAGATGGGGAGGCATATAGTAGAGTGGAGATAAGATGTGTTTTTGCTATGGTAGTTCTTGCTTCAGGGGTTAGGAAAGTTTTGATTCTGTAAAGAGAACCTAGTTTTCTATTGGTTGATTTTATGGTGGAGTTGATGTGAAAATCAAATTTTAGAAGGTTGTCAATTGTAATACCCAATAGTTTGGTAGTTTGGTCAGGAGAGATAAGGGTGCCATTGTTAGATGTAATTGTGAGATTAATAGAGGGGGACATAGAAGCATTCAAAGAGGCATAGGACAAATGTGAAATGGTTAGAGGTAGAGAAAGTAGTGCAGTAGAATACTTATTGCTCTTAAAAGGGCTGACTAGATACAATTATTATTATTATTATGCCAGTAAGCAAATATAATGTAATGAACAACAACATAATTTGCAATATATTTAGAATTAGTGCCTCTTATTCCTGCTGGAACTTTGGACAGCAAGCTTCTCCACCAGCCTTGCCTCATCATTCTAGACATATTCTCAGGCAACTGCAGTGTTGATACACATCCTCTGTAAACATGTTTTGCCATGTTTGCCTGGGTCATCCTAGTCTCAGCTACCATTTTCTGAGACCCACTTCAGTGCTACCTTAATAGGTCTTTCTCAAAATATTCTGGCATATCCAATCCATAGCCATCTTAAGCATGCTGCAATGTACTGCAGGCATCATAGCTGAACTCCTTTTATAAGTTAATCATTAATAACATAGTCTTTCTATGACACAGGCATCATTGTTCTTTGGCATCATTGATGACAAATGATTAAGAAGCAGTGTCATGTTAGTTGTCTTTCCATGTCTCAGGAAGATAGCACTTTGGCTCTCACAACTGTCATAGAGAGGCACAGGATGAACAATATTCTGATTGCACTAATAGACAAAGTGGGCAACAATGCTGAAAAATGGAGGTTCTAACCTTAACATCTACTTTTGTGCTGACATTCCTCTATATATATATATATATATATATATATATATATATATATATATATATATATATATATATATATATATATATATATATATATATATAAAACTTCCCAAATGAGGGAAATTGTCCAGCTGTTCCACTGCTTTTGGTCAATGTCCGTGTTAATAAAGGGACACTGTTGCATGCCTACTGCCATTGTTTTGTTCATTTCACTGCGTATAGCTTGCCAAAATTTAGAAAATTTAGTCATGATGCAGTCATCTGTAATTTTCTGCAGTGTTTTTGGAGATAGGTCAAGCAGAACAGCGTCATCTGCAAAATGAAATTATTTCCTTTACCTAATTCCCATTTGATGTTAAAGGCTATTGCCTTCCTCATAATAAAATCCACCATGATGAGGCACAGGAAAGATGACAGTACACAACATTATCTATTATGATTGACAATGTCAAAGGTATCTGCCATCATTGCAGTAATCCTTATAAAGCAATCAGAGTTATATAATGATTTGAAGATGTTTATATATATTCAGCATAAACACAGTACAGCATTAATATTTGCTAGAGTGCAATGTACACTGTTAAGAGCTCTTGTGATGGTGAAGATTTAATGTATAGTGGTGCATAATAGGTTAGCCATGATCTACTAGCTCAAACAGTAGCTTGTTCTCCTGGATAATGTGGCCAATATGAGTATTTATTAGTTCAGATGGATGGTGCAGAATACCTCACTAGGAGAGAGAATACTATGACACCCCTTCACTCAGTTTAACTTTTTTTGAAAATGGAACAGTTATGTTACATTTCCAGTGATTTGGTATATATTTAACTCATCAAATGATGTTTAGCTCTGACATATTAACCTCTGTACCACATTTTGAAAAATCGTTTCTTGATTAATACCTCCTGCTTTGTTGTTCTTTTAGGTTTTTCATGACTTTAGGCATCTCTTCTGTAGATACATTATCTGAGATGATGTAGAGAGTGGTTAAAGTAGTTTGGGTTACAGCACCAGAGAATTGCCCACTCATCTGTGGCTTTGTTCTTCATCGCTCAGTAAGAACCGCTAGCTTACTCATATGTCTGACAGCTTGCAGATAGTCCTCTGTAGAGTTTTTGAGTAATTTTATCTAAATCTTCTAGTTCCTCTTTGGTCTTTTCTTCTGTCCCTTTACTTTTGACTCTACAGCAGCTTCTATAAATTAGTAAAACACCCAAAAAGAAAAGAAACATACCAGTCACTGAGATGCCTTATGTATGAATTCATGAGCTACAAAAGGCTAAATAGGTAAGTACTAAAGATGAGGCAAATGTACTACAGCAAAAGGTAAGCATACTTGTTTAATTATATATATATATATATATATATATATAGTACTTAATGAAAAACATCCATCTGGCCCTGTTTGAGTGTTCTTGCCTTAAGCATAATCTGTATTAATCTGAAAGTACTGCTTGAGAACCAGGACCTCCGAACAGCCTAAAGGAATGGGAGAAAAACATAAGGATAGCATGATATTCTTAAGGAGATTAGTCTTTTAGAAGTCAGTAGTTTGGTGACTGAGTAAACCATTTAAAAGGCCATTTCACTTTCTGTGGTGTGCATTCAGTGGTGTCTTTAATACAGCACAGGAACTACATTTAAGGAACCTCATGGTGTTTACACAACAGCAAGAAAACCACATGAAAATGAAACAATGCATCTGGAGATGTTGCAGCTTCCTTGGCCAACACACGTGCTCTGTGCAACAGCACTAACTATAAGTCAATTACTGGTGTTTATCTCTCATGGAAAACAGACATTCACTTACTGCAGAGGCCTCAGAATATGATGGCACTTATTAGCACACGCACATGCACACACAGATTCACAAAGACAAACACACACACACACACACACACACACACACACACACACACACACACACACACACACACACACACACACACACACACACACACACACACACACACACACACACACACACACACACACACACACACACACACACACACACACACACACACACACACACACACACACACACACACACACACACACACACACACACAGATAACACACTTAAAAATCAGTTTCCCAATGTCAAAACACTGTTACATTATTTCAAGCACAACTAATTTATTTTCCAAAATAAGTTTTGCATTACCGTTCTTTAGCAGTGTCCAATATCCTAAAGTGACTTGAGATTATTCAGAGTGTTCCGGTGATACTTCCTCTCAGGTGCTCTGAGATGTACCTTGCTCACCCATGCTTTTTTTAGCTATGGAAGCACAGGAGCTATCCTCTTCCTCAGATGGGGGTACAGTCCTGTATGGGGAAATCATGGTCATAAGCTTTAGTGGGGAAATAAATAGATACTGGTGAGGGCTTGTGGAGTATTTTAAAGGTTATTTCACTCTGGAGAACAAAGGAGGTCTATTATGCTTTTCACATGAGGACTAGCAAGGTAAAATAGTGAGAGGTCCTGATCCATTTACTGCTTGAACCTGATGATATTACAATTCCCCTGCTTTTCTGTCATTAGGCCCATAGGCAGTATAGTTTTCATATGCATACAAAACCTCTGTGGACCTGTTAGCAGTGAGAATTAAGTTCACAGAAAGCAAATACAGACTTCTGCTCCGAATAGTTTTGCTATCTGCAGCATATGATTGAAAACTTTGTTGCATTTGTAGAGGGGACCTGAGTAGCCCAAAGAGGCTTTCAGATTTTCCTTCCTAAATGCATTGTGGAATACACCATGCAAGCCTTTCTCAAGAGTATTTATTTTGAAAATCCAGGAATTTAACATTAAAGTAATATGATGAGACTGTATAACTGTTTACTTGCAATTGGTAATTCTGCTAGTTCTGCACATTTATTTAAAGAAGCATCTGAATGGTTCCAGCCATGAAAGAGACTGGGTCATAAACTCTGACCCTCTACAAAATACATAGAAACCCTGAGTTACTATAGTAAAGCCTATTTTGTAGGTCATTTGTTTTGCTTGTGAGTTGCTTATGCTAGTATTAGGTTACACAATAAATATCTTAAATATCTTAATAAATGTAGTCTACACAGGTGTAGTCAATTTATTTATAAGACTCATCTGTTTAGTCAAATAGTAAGCAGTAAATTTCAAGGTCCTGGTACTGTAGGGATAAAGAAGTTTCTTTTTACTTTTTCCTAGACTGCACAACATATAGAGTTAGATATGTGTGTGTGTGTGTGTGTGTGTGTGTGTGTGTGTGTGTGTGTGTGTGTGTGTGTGTGTGTGTGTGTGTGTGTGTGTAAAAACTGACCTTCTGTATTGTCAGTTTTTTTTTTCACATTTATTTTCTTTGTAATCTTTCTTGGTTTATCAGTCACAGATATCCCTGCCAATCAGTTCTAGTTTACCTTTTTTATGTTTCCTGTCTCTTAATGTTCCACACTGTGTCAGCAAATGTTTGAGAGCAATCAGTTTTTGTTTCCATGCTGAAAATGTCTCTACTCTTATACAAAATAGTCCTAAGATCCGTAATATTATCAACCATTTTGTGAAGCCATACAGAAGTACATGGAATTAAGGATTTGCTCCTGCTGATATCAACACTGAGATTTATGCTGGCAGTTCCAGTGGCCTCTTTTACCACTTCCAGTGGGTAACCATTTTAAGTGAGTTCGAAATATGGAGACTGAATGGCTGAAAAACAGACTTACATATATTAAGTCCGAGATGCCATTTCTCAGACAATTCCCTTTTCTCTGAGGTATGTCAATCTCGAAGTTTGTATATATAAGTTTGGGGATGTGGTGGATGTAAAGGTGCAGCTTCTTTTACTCCTCCTGCAAAGAGAAGTTTAAAGGAGAAAAGTGATTTTCAACATTTGTTCTTCTCCTGGTTATCTTTCTTTTTTATCAGCTTGTCAGTATTTTGCATTTCAAGTACACATATTTCAACAGGGAGCCCTCACAGCGATCACCAATGACGTAGAAAAGAAGGGGAGCCCATCCACTACTTAGCTAAACTCACAACTACTGTAATAAAGGTAAAATATTATTCAGACTACTGGGTCTGTAGCACTGCAGGCCTGCCATAACAGAAAATTTGTGTGTGTGTGTGTGTGTGTGTGTGTGTGTGTGTGTGTGTGTGTGTGTGTGTGTGATATATATATCTACAATCAAAGGATAAAAAAGGTTACATGGACAAACCATTCAGTAAAAATTGCAAGAAAGACATAATCAAGCTACAGTCTTCACTGTGTAACACCTTAAACTTCTTCTAGTAGAGGTCCATGGGATATCTGCAAATGATCCTTTAAGGGCATGCCAGTGTTTCAGCTTCATGACTTTTGAATGAGAATGACTTTCAACCTTTACATATTTATGGGTATATTCAAGCCCCACTAGCTATGGACATGCCATGTTTCAGACTGTTGTAACCTCATCAGTGGAGCATAAGTGGATGGTTTGGTTATAGTTTAGAAACACAGGGCTTAACACCCAACTGATGTCTATAAACGTAACGGCTACGTCCAATCAAAGGGTAAAAAGATTACAAAGCAAGCATTTAATAAAACTACAAGAAGGACTCGGCCAATCTACAGTTTTCACTGTGTAATACCTTCAACTTCCTGCAGTGGTGACCCAATGAATATATGCAAATGACCCCTTAAGGACGTACCAGTGTTTCAGCTACATGGCTTTTGAATGCCAAGAACTTTTAACTTTTTTTTTTTTTATCCTCTATGGGTGCATTCAGGCCAATAAAGCCAAATACCACTAGCTGTAGTTGTGCCATGTTTTAGACTTTTTTGTGATATTAATAGTACAGAATAAGTGGATTGTTTGGCTATATTTTAGAAACACATGGCTTAAAACCCAGTTGATATCCATAAGCATTAAGGTGCCTGCAAAATATCTTAAACAACACCCAAGGAAATTGTGAAAATGTTACAAGCTACAGTCTTCAGTGTGCAATAACTTATATACGGATAAGTGATTTCTAGCGCCAGCTCCATTTAGTTAATTTAATGAATAAATGAATGCTTCCTCAGAGGTTACAGAGAAAGTAATATGTAGAATATTTTCTGCATGCCATCAGTTTCTACTTATGCAGTGGTTTCTGTGCACCGATATGTTTCAAGGTCTAGAGTATATGCACACTGCTTTCTAATTAGTAGGGAGCACATACTTCTCGTTGTGAATGTTATTTAAAATGTGTCTGAAAAGATCACTTTGACATTGCAGAACCAATGCTATGACAGCTGCAAATGCAGTACTTTATTCTAGTAAGAATATTGGTGATTTATCTCTGACTTTGAAATGTACTGTGGAGAGAAAAGTAAATGTTCATTTAATGCATCACCACACTATGGGCACCTTGTCCAGTAAAATCATAGTCTGATAAACAACAGAATTACTTTCTGATAATGACTCAGGTCTTACCTAACATACTCTCACAGCTGTTTCCAGAATGGATTGAAATATGGCCTCATTTGCATTCTTGGCTTAGAAAAGAATAATAAATTATTAGTATAAAACTGCAGACCCACATGACAATAGACTCCCTTAGCAATAGTAACTGTCATGCTGTGAAAACACTGCTTGGAATTAGCAGTGTATAGAACTGAACAGCGTCTTAACAAAACAGTGTCTAGAAAATATCTGACCTGCCAATGCAATAATCTGCTTTAATAGTTATATTAGCAGAAGTATTGTGAGACTGTCAGATTATTATGTTTTGCAAAACTGACAAAAATAAGCTGCTGTTGTGCATTTAAAGATTATATCGTGGTCTCCCAAGAGCCTCATTTTAATCAGCATTTTGTACAAGTGCCAAGTAGTGGAAAACCTTGGCTACATACATTTTGGGAATTTTACCAAATCAGGTAGAGCTTCCAGGCTTTTACAACAACCCTCAGCAATTTTATATGTGGTTTAATGATTAGGCCTCAGACAAGGTTGCATAATTTTATGTCCCTGTCTGGCTGTTCAGAAAGCGGAAAATCTTTGGGGATTGCACACAGAGCAGGCAGTTGCCCGTGCCTGTGATGAGTAGTCAGTATTTAGCAGATAACATGCAAGGATAGTTAATGTGCAGCTTGTCGTACGATCTTTCAATATGTCTTTCATTACTTTTTTTAGAAAGCAGTTCAAAATGCTGTATGCAATATAAAGTAGGAAATGAGAAATCTATTTAAAATGATGTACATTAGCAATTGCATGTTTTGTTTTGTGTACATAATTATGCATGTAAAATATAAAAGTGAAATGATATTCCTCCTTTTTTAAATCCTTTTAGAATTGTATGTGAACATGGGTCTGCTAAGCTTGCATTCATAAAATGTAAGTGAAGCTAAGACATCAGATTTTATGAGAGGAAACCAGGGCCCTTATGTTTCAAAATTATGCCCATGGTTTTCTAATTATTTCTCAGGGATTCATTAATGCCTACACTAAGTGTACACTAAGTGTACATTGTTCTTAGTGAAAAGAGAAAGCAAGTATAACTTCCACCTTCTTCCTTCTAATTTTAGTTTTCCTACTGATTTTCTTGCAGCTTTAAATACTGAGGGGGATTCATAAAGGTTATCACAAAGTGTGGACTACGTGTACACTTAGTGTAATCTTTCTGAGTGACTAGAAAGCACAAAAATTGTAGTAGGGATTTTCTTCAATACAGATCAAGTACACTTTGTATAAACTTAGTGTGCACTTTGTGTAGGTGTTATTGAATCTGACTTTAGTATATTATCAACTATTTTTTATGGATTCATCAAACTGCATAGTCAGATTCACTAGTGCTATTAACTTCATCTTATTAGATTTTATGATTTTATCCATTCATAGTTTCAAGTCCATTTAAACATTTTTCAATTAAATATTTCAAGAATACTCTTGACAAGCACATCTTCCATCTTTTCAAACACGAACCCTATGCTTTCCATAGTAAATCCAAAACATGAGTTATTAGTTAGTAGCTGGGCAGTACTGTATTCTTGCTTTCCCTGTTTTCTTTACACTCTGCTCATCTATAATCCCTCCAAGATACACACCTCTGCACATAACTGAACCTCACCTTGAAGAAGTCAGGAACATCTTACAAGGTTTTATGCTTTGGCAATGGTCAAGGAAAACACATTATGTTCTTCCCTCCTCAGCATACCTCTCAACCACTTAAAGCAAGAAATCTTGTCAAAGCCATATATAATGGGGGGAACAAAGGCCCAAAAATATGGACAATTTTTAAATATTACTCTTACAAACTTAGAAAGTATATAGAATAACAGATTTAATAAAGTGTAAAGATTATAGGAGAAACCTGCCTTTCCAGCTTCTTACCCCCTTATTGGCAGACTATTAGACCCTCTCTCAGTCAACCGGCTTATTCCTTATTAGACAACTGAGTGAGACTATCAGGGGTTGTATGTTTTTTTTTTTCAGAATATGGCCCTCAACCCATAAACCCCAGAAACCATGCCCAGTAACCTAACAAGGATTCCTTATGAACTGGGTGTCAGTGAGATCATGCCATTGACTTCCCCGAATAATGTAAACATACAGGACAACCCTGTCCTCTTTGAAGTTCATGCATCTGTGGGGTCACCTGTCTTCACCTGGATTCAATGACAGGGATGTGTACCCTAAACATATGCTTCCACACCCTCAATCCCATTTTAATTATGATAATCATGTTTACTGTAAAGAAATGTCATTCTCTGTTTGCTTAATGTATTTAGGGACTTTTCAAGCATGTAGTAGGCTGCACTTATACTTTGGACATTTCTTTTGGCAGACTTATTTTTGAGTATAATGGTTTATTTCTCTATGCAAGTACTTAATTAATTCATTTATGTACTTATTACTTAGTTAACCAAGGAAGAGCACTGATCCACATGGACCATCTTCAAGCTCAGCCTAAGGAAAATGTATATACCAGAAAAGAAAATATGATATTGAGGTGATACAGACTATTCATCAGTAAGCAACAAAATCTTACAGCAATGGTGTCACAATTAAATATATGTATTGTTATATCAAAACTCCAAACAAGTAATGATACAGACATGGATACACTGATTAACAAACATTAAAGCTGGTTAATCGCTATTCACTACATATGAAGGGGAGCATAATATTCCAGCAATAATGTAACTTCTGTATGTATAGTGCCACTGCAGATTATGAGCATGATCTGTTTCAGAAATATATATAAAAAAATATTTCAACAGGTTTGGCTAAGTGGCTTAAGTAGAGTGATTAGTGGTGCATTATGAGACAGTGGTGTTTATGTGATCACTCTGTTTACTTGCATTGCACTTATTTGAAAATGTGTTTTCTTAATTCAAGTCAGAATTTTTTGATGGAGAGTAAGGAAGTTATTTGCTTAGGGATGGCACCCAGGTTTTGAGACTGAGGAAAAAAAGGCATGATTGGTTAAAGTTAAATTAGTCTTTGGTGCTTGGAGATGTGGACTGGATCCTGCTGTAGACCTATGATTATACAGTAGAAGGAGGCTTTCTACCAGATTGTTTGTGAACTATGAGTAAATGTCCATTTAATGAGTTTGAAGATGACAAGCCTAGCAATATGGTCCTGAGAAGAATGGGAAGCCACTTGGCTTTTTTGAGACAGGTACAGTGGTATTCATTTCCTGGAAGCATGTTGCTGAACCTACAGATTCTGTCTGTGATTATCTGAGATGTGGTTCATAGGTTCATAGGTAGGTACTAGGCTATCTGCCCAAAGGCATTTATAAGCCTAGCCGGAATGTGTTGGCTTTCGCCACCCCCTTAGATTAGTTCCCTGTGCCTCTGTCCAGCAGAGCCATTGAAGTGATCCCTGGGGCAAACTTTCTGTTTCCTATCCACTCGTCAAGGTTTCTCTTGAAGAGGGTTAGCAAGGAGCATTGCCTAATTTAGATTATAATCTTGTTCCAGAACATGGGAAGTCTCTGGGACAGGAATCTATCCCTCCAGCACATCCTATGTATTGTTGTGGTGAGGTTTAGATCCCTGGAGTGTGTGGCTTGAGGGGGATATGGTTTTCTTTAGGTGGAGCATGTCCATCAATTCTGGGTTGGACATGGCCTTGTATGTTAGGCAGAGATCACCTCTGAGTAGGCGGTATGCAACCGAGTACAGCTGGAGTTTCTTCAGTCGAGCTGCATAGGGCATCTGCTTGAGGCCAGTGATCCTCTTGGTGATTTACTTCTGTGGTCTTTCCAGTTGTTGCAGGTGTCTTGTAAGGTACATCCCAAATGGGGCATTGTACTCTATGATGGGTCTGATGAGTGATGTGTAGAGGGGCCCAATGACCTCTTTCGATCTGGATGCAAACCCTTTTGTGATTAGGTGGGCCACATAAAAGGATTTTCTAACCACTTTGGCAACGTGATATCAAAGGAGACGTTACTATCTACTTGGGTCCCCAGATCCTTTATTACGTCTTCCGTATTTAGGGGGCTACCACCTATGTTGTAGTTTGTGGGTACTTTGTTTTTTCCAAAGGGGATGACTATGCACTTTTTGGCATTTAGCTTGAGGCCATGGCTTTGACACAAGGCATCTGTCTCATTGAGACCCTTTTGGAGGATGTCTGTGTCAGCCTGAGAGTCAATTATAGCCCCTAGTTTGCAATTGTCTGCAAACTTGGTCAGCCATAGTCCTCCTGTACTTGCCTGTACCTCTGAGAAGTATATGCCAAACAGGAGGGGTCCTAGGACTGAGCCCTGGGGAATGCCACTTGTAACTGGTTTAGAGTCAGACCTAGCTCCCACAACTCTTACCATGTGGGTTCTGTCCGTGAGCCAGTTGGCAACCCATCTCATGACATAGGGGTTTATGTTCAGGCTGGTGAGCTTATCTATAATACTTGAGTGGGGAATGGTATCGAAGGCCTTTGCGAGGTCTAGGTAGGCTGTGTGGACCACCATTCCCTTGTCTATAGCCTTAGTAACTGTCTCAAAGAAGTCCACCAGGTTTAGGAGGCATCATCTGCCCTTAACAAAGCCGAACTGGGTAGGGTCCAGTGTTTGGAGGTTCCCAGTGTCTCTGTTAATGAGATCCATGATGATGTGCTCCATAGCTTTGCAGACTAAGCTAGTCAGGCTTATAGGGCGATAGTTCCTGAGGTCCGTTGTGGCCCCACCTTTGTGGAGTGGAATAACTGCTGCCGTGTGCCACTCTGTGGGCACGTAGCTTGTGGAGAGGCTGAGTTTAAACAGTGTGTTTAGGTGAGGGGTTAGTTCATCTTTGAGCTCATGTAGGATGCAGCCTGAGACACCATCCATTCCCATTGATGCTGTGTTTTTCGCTTTGGAGAGGGCTCTTTTAACCTAAGTGTCTGTGATTTCATGGGCACTACATTCTTCTGGTATAGTTATGGGCCCTTTTGGGGGTGAGAGGGGGTGAAGTTTGCACTGAACCTGTCTACCAGGATGTTGGCTATATCAGTCTGTTCAGTGTATTTTGTGCCATTCTGCATTAACTCTGAGTAGATCTGAGAATTGCCACTTAGATTCTTGGCATAGCTAAAGAATGCCTTGTGGTTATCTTTGGAGTCCATGGGAATTTTTCTTTTGAAGCTAGCCTTGGATGATTTTATGAGGGAATGTAGTGTCTTGCTGATACTGATCAGGGTTGTCTTCTCTTCCTGTTTTTTTACTCTTTTCTGTACTAGTTTCCTCCTTCTATTGTATAGCTTGATTATGGCAGGTGTCCACCAGACTGGTTTCCTTTTCTTGGAGGAGTGAGTCTTGGTTTTGTTTGGGATAGCAGAATCCATGCATTCTTGTAGGTGCCCACAGAGTGCAGTAGTAAAGGATTTTGCAGCTTGGACAGTGTTATCCTTTAGCATGGGGGCTTTGAAACTTTCCACCTTGGTCTTAAGTAATGTGAAGTTTACTTTTGAAAAGTTTTTCACAGTGGTTTCTTTGACCGGGGGTGGTGGCGGAATGTGGATATCCAGAGTGATTAGTGTATGGTCAGATCTAACCAGCGAGGGGTTAACCTCTGGTGTGGAACACCGGTCGCCCATGTTGGTGATGACAGATCCAATATGTTGTCACCTCTGGTGGGGGTGTTGACCAGTTGATCCAGGGCATTTGAGTTTATAAATTCTAGGAAATGTTGGGCAAGGGAGTTTGCACTTGAGTAGTTCTCCCAGTTAATGTTTGGGTAATTGAAATCACCCAATATCAGGGTGTTTGGAAGGACCATTATGTTTCTCAATGTTTCCAGGAATGTGGAGTGGGGGTCCTGGGACATGGTGGGTGATCTGTAGCAAGAAATAATTTTAATAGCAGTTTTGCCCGTTGTTAGTTGCATGTGGATGATCTCTGAATCATCGTGATGTGCCACTAACCTGAAGGTGTGGGTATCCTTGATGAATATGGATACTCCCCCACCCTTTGTATTTCAGTCCGGGTTTGTGGCCAAAATGTATGGTATGAGTTGTAGCCTGGTAGTTCTTGGGTGCTCTCTGGAGCCTTAAACCAGGTTTCTGTTACTGCACATATATCGTTTTTTTTAAGCTTCTTTTATTGAGGATGAAGACATAATTCACAAAAATCACCACAAACATCTACCCCTCCTACAATGCTATGCATAACATCTCTCCCTATAACCCCATTTGCCCTACTAATCTCTCTCTCTCTCTCTTACCTATCTCACACTTTTCCCAACCCTTGTCATAACTCTCACACACACGCCACTACATCTTACCATCAACCTCACTTCCCATCCTACTCATCCACCTCACATGAACTCTTTACCTCTAACCCAATCTATTTCTTCAAACCAAAACTGCTCCCAACCCAACACCCCCTGTACTCCCCTCTTAAATGTGGTACCAGAAAATCACTACTTTCACACAACCCAAGCTATCCTTGCTCTACATACTGCCTCACTCTTCTACTCCACCACATCTCTCTCTCACTAGCCGGTGACATCCACCCCAACCCCGGACCCATCTCTAACATCAATCTCACCAAGCCCTCCACTCAACCCACAAACTCAAAGTCCATTCGCCTTACAACACTTAATACACAAAGCCTAAAAAACAAAATCCTTAACTTCCATACCTGGGTCTCCCATAACCACCCTGACATTACTGCCGTTTCTGAAAACTGGCTAAAAACCTATATAAAAGATACCAAAATCCTACCACCAGGTTTCCAAATAATTTGCAACAGACCCCACAAGAAAGGAAGTGGAGTAGCAATAATGTACCCCACCTCCCATACCATAACGCCCTACTCCAATAAAATACCAACCTTTGCCAACTTTGAAATTATAATAGGTTTACTAAAAATAAACAACCACAAGTCTGCATGTATCACTGCCCTCTATATTCCCCCTGGTGATAATATCAAAACTCTTGAAAACATCCTGTCCTAGTTCTCCTCCAATATAAAACATGAAACCTATATACTCTGTGATACCAGCATTAACTGGAATACTATTAACTCTGAAGCCCCGTCCCACACAATCAGCCTGTACAAATTTTCCCAACTAATACAACTCCAACCAGACCAAATCAAGATGGTACCTCTGGTACCATAATTGACTGCATCCTAACAACTCACCCAAACCTTATCACCAAAGCCAGAACATTACCTGATCCTCTCAGTGATCACCTACCAGCCTTTGCTGACCATCTCCCATCTCCACTGCCTAAACAATACCACTACATCCAAACCTGCAACCTCTCCTCTTTCAACCCTCTAACATTCTCCGAATGCTTAAAGCATACTGACTGGTTCCTTCTAAAAACCCTTCCTCTAGATGATGCTGTTTCCTACTTTAACCACTCATTCCTAACCCTTCTCAATCAGCAAGCCCCCCCTCGAACTAAACACATCAAAACCAATCCCTACCCATGGTTATCAAAAGATACTAAACTAGCCTTGCACCAAATGGAGAAAAAATGGAAACAATATCAAAAACATAAAAACCCTAACACCCTCCTAATAATTAAAGACTGCAAAGCCCACTACTTCAAACTTCAGTCCTTGCACTCAACAAATCCCCAACAATTCTAGGACTCCATCTCATCCATGCTGCATCCTGGCAAAAAAGAAAACCCCTGTCCAGACCCCAACCTCTCCAACCTTGAAACAGCCAGCCAGTTCAACTCATTCTTCATAGACTGCATAGCTAAACTATCAGCCTTCTTCCCACCCCCATCCACCACCACCCCCTCCTGCCCCAACCACCATCCCAATCATCAACCTTCCTCCACATCCTTATGCCTCAAGCCCATCCCCACAAGCATTATAAAAAGACTTCTCCTCAAACTCAAACCTTGTTCCAATCCACCTAACAACCTTCCACCCACCTTCCTCAAACAATCTGCAGACAGCATTGCCTATCACATCTCTATTCTTATAAATAGATCCATGCAAGAATCATACATCCCTTCTATCTGGCGCCATGCTTACATCATCCCCCTCCACAAAGGTGGCAAAAATACTGATACCACCAACTTCAGGCCTATTGCCATCCTTTCCCCTCTTTCTAAAATACTAGAGAAAGCAATACAAGCACAACTCATGGCACACCTAACACTAAACAATCTCCTCTCCCCTACCCAACATAGCTTCCGCCCAGGCCATAGCACCATGACTGCCCTTCTTTCCTTTCTTGAAACCGTAAACCTCGAACATGACTCAGGCAAGTTCAGATCCACACTATTCCTAGATCTGTCAAAGGCCTTTGACACCATCTCACACACCATACTTATATCCCAACTCTCCACCCTACACCTCTCTCCAACCACCATCACCTGGTTTTCCATCTACTTGTCCAACCACCAACAAGCTGCCCAATGGAAAATGTCAACCTCCCCCTTCTTTCCCACACCCACAAGTGTCCCACAAGGTTCTGTCCTTGGCCTTCTTCTCTACAACTTATTCATTAACAACTTTCACCAATCCATCCCAGACTCATCTATCATCCAGTATGCAAATGAGTCAACAATCATCTGCTCAGCCTTCTCCCCCTCCGAGCTCCTAGCAAAAACCGAACTAACCTTCTCCAAAACAGAAACCTGGATGCAGTCTTACCATCTGGCACTAAATGCAAATAAAACCAAACTATTTTTTTTTCCTCTACCAAAAACTCCATTGACAAATCCACATTCACCATATAGAGCCAAAACAACACTCTCCTTGAAATTGTTCCTAACACCAAGCTACTTGGCATCATTATTGATGAAGAACTAAAATTTGACACTCACACCCACTCCAGAGTCAAGAAAATCCATCAAAACGTAGGTCTCCACTACAGGCAGAATTGCTTCCTAAGCCCCTCTACCTGTCAAACTCTTGCATCTACCTTCCTACTTCCCTCTCTTATGTATGGTGCCCCTCTTTTCACCAATCTCCATCTTGACCTTTGGTCCAAACTTGAATCCTGCTACCACAAGATCTCAAAATTTCTAACCAGTTCAAAAACTCATCCCACCACTGGCAATCCCTCCTTACCCCAAACTGGCTTGAACAACCCAACTACCTCAAGTACCTACAACTCACCATTGCCCACAAGCTCATCTTTAAACCTGCCAACTGCCCAGCTCTTGCTACTTTCTTAAAACCTTAGATTCCCAACTGCTCAATCAGATCCAAAAAACAAAATCTCTTTCAGGTCCACAAACCAACATGACCTCCTGGCCATCTACTGCTGTTTCACTCCTTAGCTAAACAGTAGAACTCTCTCCCCACACACCTATGCAACCTACCTAATCATACAAATTTCAAATCTCAGCAACTCTCTCATCTTTCTTCCAAATGGGAATGCCCTTGCCACACTCCAACTTAAACCCCTCTCCCCTCATTCCACCTTGCACTGACTCATCCAACTACCTCTACTATTACTTCATCCCACCCAAAACAATCCCTCCCCTACTAAAAACGAATTTTCTCTCTAATATCTATTGTACTATACTCTCCAATCTCAAATATACTATTACCCTCTCCATGCATATTTTCCTAACCTACTAATGGCTAGTAGCTATATATTTTGAAATGTTAAACCTACAATTGAGTTTATAACAAAAATATTCACTTTATGTAAATGTTGAAATTTCTGTATTGAATTATCCCCGGGATTCATGTAGCTTGCGCCAGGCGCTGGAGTAGTGTCGGTGATCTAGCACCAGATATGGCCACCTAGCGATTCAGATACAAGCTGTTTCCACGTGCACTACCAGCATATGCCAGAGCTGCACAGCTTCTGGTGCATGTATGCTAATTACTCCATGTGCAGCAGTGTAGCATGCAAATAAAGGTATGTAGCGATTCATGAAGTGGTGCAGGTGTAGCATAAGCATAAAGAAATGTAAACCAAAAAAAACGGTTTACATTTTTTCAAACATAAAATCGGAGCCATGAAAGTGGACCAAACATACGTATTATAATGTTAATATATGCCAATGGCTACATATATAGCCAATGGCATAAAAAACATGCACAACACATAAAAAAATAACATTTAATGTCATGGCCACACTAACACAAAGTAAAACCACAGTGCATCTGTGTGCAATGGGATCACAAGGAAAATATATTTAGATGTCATAAAACTGCAATGTAACACAATTCATGAATTCCCCATAATAGTCAATGTCATGCATGCTACACCACAACCATGGTGGAAGGGTTGCTAAGGGTCTGTGACAGTGTTCTGCGTGGTAACTAGGAATTAGTAGTCAATGCCATGCAAATGAGTCAAGTAATACTGAATCGCAAATGCCCCACCAGCGTAAGGATGTACCACACTGCGTAGCGGTACAACACCAAGGAGTGGCCTGGAGGTAAACATGACATCAAGAGAGGGGTGCGCCACCGTAGTTGTAAGCACATTGGATGATTGCTAATCCAGGTTGCCTGTTGCTAAGCAAAGCCGCAGGATAGGAGTGTGGAAGTAGCCATAGCTTTGCTTAGCTGAGAGCACAGAAGGTAACCGAAAGTGCATGTGAACTTGGATGAAAATGCGCTCGAAACCCAGTAAATGGCTATGCGCGCCGCGTATCACAGCTGAAACAGGAAGGATACGGGAAGACAATAAGGAAATGCTGCAGCATGGTAATTGGAGTACAAATGAGTAATTAACACCTAGGAACTCACAGTGGGCCATTGACAACAGCTAACAAGGCTGCTAGTAGCTACCTGAAAAACGGGAAAGGGGAGGTGCCGTACAGCAAAGAAAAGAGAACTGTCACAGCAGAACAAAGCAAACTTGCAGTAGATCAGCTACATAACACATTTCTCAACACAATCCTGGGTTGTGAAAGTACAAAACAAGAAAGCTGGCAGCTGGATGCATGCCTGACTATGGGAGGGGAATTGGATTGAAAAGTGAAGTAAAGGGCAATAGATGAATCATGGCAGCCAAGCGTAAGTCAACAGCAAAGGCCCCACAATAGCAGTACCTGCTGTAAAACCAATAATTAAGATACCCCACAGCTGGAATTTCACAAACACACCCAATTACACCAGCATCATCCATTGCACAATAGTATAAGGTGTGAAAGCCCCCCACACACACTTGTGTATTCCCAAACACTCTGCACCATTGGTGTATACAGACGGGGAACTTTTAATATGTACATGTTAGGGGCCGCCATACCTTTGATTCACCAGCATATGTTGGAGACTGATGGTGGTGTGGAGGATGATGCTGACAACCATCTCAGGCACCGGAGGAGGAGAAGAGTGTTCAGGCCCAGGGTAACCTACCAGGGGCTACATGATCTGGAGATAGTAGAGCATTACAGGGTGGACAGGGACATCATATAGCAACTTGTTGAACTGTGCCAACCACGCCTCAGATCCAGAAGTAACAGAGGGGAACCCATCCCAGTGGACATGAAGGTATGTGTAAGCTTGAGAATACTAGCCACATGTACCTTCCAAAGGACAACTGAGGGTATCATGGGGATCTCACAGGCATCAGCATCCAGGGTACTCCACCAGTTTCTGGAAGCCATGTTACCACATGCCAATGAGCACATATACTTCCCCCGAACACAGGAGGAGTTGGCCAGCAATATGTGTCTCTTCCACCATGTGGCAGACTACCCAGAGGTACTGGGTGCAATAGACTTCATGCACATACACATCAAGTCACCACCCAGTGAGCAGCGTAGGTGCTACATAAACTGCAAGGGATACCCCTCCATCAACTTCCACGTCATGTGCAATGCCCAGGGCATTATCATGGATGTGTGTGTTGGCAGCCCTGGAAGCTATCAAGACTCCCACATCTGGAATACCTTAAAGCTATATCAAGTATTTGCCAGGGGGTACATCCCATATGGCCACCTGGTGGGGGATGCTGGCTATGCACTGGAACCGTGGATGATGACTCCCATCAGAAATGCACACACAGCCATGCAAGAATGCCATAATGAGGCACACGCAGAAACCAGAATCATCATAGAACACGTGTTTGGGATGCTGAAATCACGGTTCCGTTGCTTGGACATATCTGGTGGAGCCTTGCAGTACTCTCCAGGCACGTGTGCCCACATTTTCATAGTATGTGCCATGCTACACAAAATGATCCTGCAGAAACAGCTGCAGTAGGGACAGAATGGTGAAGGTCCTCACAGCCCACCACCATTGCCAAGGGACCCACAGGCACAGAGGGACTCAGACCATGAACACCCTTTGCTAGCCCCAGTAGGCAGACGGAGGCATGCCCAGTATGCCCATGCCTTGGCAAATAGGGAACATATAGCACACACACTGACAATGTAGGCACTCATGGACTGACACCCTTCTCCACCTGCACACGCAGCAAACATGGATGGCACACACACACGACCACCTGCAAATTGTCATGTATAGGCAGTCTACTGTGTGCATCCTACATAGATAGCCCTCAGCTATTGTACACACAACCACCATTGGCATAAGGTAAGTCAATATCTGAACAGTAAATTAAGCTATCAGCATGTGTCTATACTGTATGTAGAGGTTCACAGATACATAGGTAGGTACATGTCTAACTGCCCGAGGCCACTCATAAGCATAGCCGAAAAGTGTCTGCTGTCACCACCCCATTGATTAACTAACTATCTCTCTGTGGAGCAGAGCCAATTGCAGGATCCCTGGGGTGTATCAACTGTTCCCCACCCACTCTGCAAGGATGCCCTGGAGTGTTAGTGAGGGGTTTCATATAATGTAATCAGGGATGTAGTTCCAAATAATGGGGAGTACCCATGACAGGAATCTTCCCAGATGATTTACATGTTACATAGTGTACCTTAAACACAGCTTGCATATATAGGTAGTATTCCACAGAATAATAAACATGTGAAACACACACCCGTGGAAATGTGCGTTAATCACCCTTGCACTACCAGTGCCTACTCTGAGAGGTAAAATACCACTGTCAGGATTAGAACACACAACCAGGTACACATTCTTCACAATAACATACCACTAAGCTACCTGATATGTACCAATGGCAGTTGTGTATACTGACAGGATAAAACACAAAGGAAGGAATGTGTGGAAATAGGACAAACCAGCATGTACCCAATGAAAGGTGTATGTTATATATATATATTTATATATATATATATATATATATATATATATATATATATATATATATATATATATATATATATATATATATGTATACATATCATATATATATATATATATATATATATATATATATATATATCTATAGAGAGAGAGAGGGAGAGAGAGAGATATATGTCGATATATGGGGATATACATATATATGTAGATATAGAGATAGGTTAACAAAATATGGAGGTACATATAAATGGGATACCTACCACATACCGACTGCTTGACATACCGACGCGTGTAATCCAGAGGCTTAAGGTCCGAAAGAACACAGTACCGAAACACCAGATGCGCGAGGTTTAAAATCACGATGTTAAGGGACAGTTAGTCAGCGCTTCTGGTGTTGCGGTTCAGGTAGGTTACTGTGTGCAAGTATGTTTCTGAGGAATGTAGTGTGTGTAAGTGTGTGTTCTGAGTATGGTGTGTGTTCCTGGGGGACTGTAATGTGTGGGTGTGGGTTAGCTTTGTGCATCTGTTTGCACGATCTAGGAGGTAGAATATTAAAGTAGGGGGGCTGTGAGGGGCATAAACAACTACATGGGGGGGTGTAGGGGGGCTTGCCCGCCTGCTCATATGTAGCGTAGGATGGTTTATTTGGATTTGGTGGGTAGCAGTGTGTCTGTGTGTGCGTGTGTGTGTTCCATGTTCATGTTACTTTCGTGAGTTACTGTTGCTGTCAGTAATGTGGGGTATGGGAGACTGGGCCCGGTACTGTGGGCGTCGGAACTGTGTGGTTTCGGGATTCTGTAGGTATCCCATATACAGCGGTTGAAGTGTTCATATACTAGTATAACATGGACCATAGCAATCATACATTCTGCCACAACCAACCTTTATGAACAAAGGATATGGAGTGTATATGCCTATACGCTACTACAAATATGTGCTATGGACATGAGCCAATGATAGGGTTACCACCTGTCCCACTTAGCGAGGGACAGTCCCTCTTTAGGCAGTTGTGTCCTGACCAAATATATTAAACGTGGCAAATGTCCTGAGATTGTAGGACATAATTATGTCCCATATGTAATGTAATAGTTGCATACAATAGTTCTTTCTGTCTCAAAAATACCTACATGTTACAAGAAACAGGATAAGCAACTAAACTGCTACAAAAATAAGCTTATATTTAGGCAAGAAAGGAAAGTTCTATCCCTTGTACTGACCATGGGTTTGTGTCGGCCTGTAAAATCTGATGTGTGTCCTGAAAATGTCCCACTATGACCATATGAAAAGGTGGCAACCCTAGCCAAAGAGGGTCAGTCGCCAACACAACTACAATGACTGCAAATACCTATGACAGAAATACACAGCTTTCATGTAGCAACACTTTATTACATTCTGATGTATTGCCGAAAGGATTCAAGGACTAACATCACCTGCATGCTATACAGGAACCACTTAACAGTGTCTTAATGAATCAGCCTGCAATTACCACAGTATTAGTCCACTAAAGGATAGGTGTTCAAATATGGAAGGATCCCTCACGCACATATTGATTATGTATAAAAGCAGTTCCTACACACCTGCAGCTGCTATGGACACCCACCAACATCACCCCCACACCCAAACAAATTACAATACAAACTGTAATAACATCACAAATCATTCACTCACTGTACGACATCTGCAGAAGCCTTAACATACCTTGTCAAAGACACACTAAGATGGCCCTATGTGAAATAGTTGCTGTTATACAATGGAACAGCTGCTGATGTTACAGGGTTTGTTTGCACTAATCCCGTTTCAGAGGGTTGTGTGTACACTGGGATGTGTTACCAATTACTGAGTAACAGCACAGTATGATACACATGTTCACCAAATCAAGGATGTCTGGTGAGCACACTGTAAACCACATAACAGTTCATGCATAGCCATACAGCCTTGAGCTGCCCAAACATCCTTGCCAGACTTAAACATCTGCAGAAGTATCAGGTACAAACAAACCCTGCATAACTAGCAATGTTCTGAAATATAACAGCTGTACTCACATGTAGAACAAAATTGTCTAGCCATTACACACAATCCACGGGAGTCATGAAGCTAATATATCTCTGTCTGTCTCCATATAGCTGTTGAACTACATCACAAACAACACATCCAGGCTGTCTTCCTCAAAAGTAAGGCAAACGGACAACACCCAAAAGGAGTACTCAGTTATACACCACTGTTGCCATGGTATCAGCTAATGGAGTAGCTGCACAGCTGATGTGCATCTAATTAACTACTTTGAAACACCAACTGGTGGTCAGGATACCACATGTTACCGATATTTAACTAGAAAAGGATGGCTTATCACACATTCAAACCATCCATATATACCAGCAGAATGTTACAAAGAAGATTGAAACACAAACTGAAAAGTATTGAATCAACAGTCAACGACACCTCGGGTTACTAATAAGGTATGTAGAACACTCAGTATGTCTGTGTATTTAGTACCTGTTCTGTAATATTTAAAGTGCATAATCCATATAGTGGAAACAGTTATCTTGTAGTGATGTATTGTTGAGCATAGTAATGCTTGTAGTATTTATGTGTGTACTGCTGTAGGTCACAAGGCAAACACCACATACACCACAAGGGATGCTATATAAGGGCTTTGAACACAAATATTCCTCACCAGCCACTGTCAGTGGCAGGGCTGGTCCAACACGTATGTGCTATAACAGGGGATAGTATATGTTGATATATTGTAACAGTAGCCATATGTATGGGTGTATTACTGAGAATAACTTGTTGAAGGTTGGCCCACTGTGCAATTATGATTTGCATTGTGGGATATTGTGCCAATAATTGTGTAATGTACAGTATTGCAGGCAGATATGTATTACAAGTTACATAGCATTACTGTTATGTTAGGCAAACATTTGTTATGTCTGTTGGCATTTACAATACACAATAACAGGATACATATGACATGTAGTCACCTGCCAGTTTATGAGCATGATAGCAAAGTAAAATGGATGAGCTAGTTAACTATCCATGCACATAAGACATGTAATAAGTGCAAAGGTAGGTACTAGGCTGTCTTACCAAGGGTATTTATAACCCTAGCTAGAGTGTGTTGGTTTTCGCCACCCCCATAGGTTAGTTCCCTGTGCCTCTGAATGGCAGAGCCATTAGTTCCCTGTGCCTCTGTCCAGCAGAGCCACTACAGTGATCCTCGGGGTACATGTCTGTCTCCCATTTACATGTCAAGGTTTCCCTTAAAGAGTGCTAGTGAGGGGCCCTGCCTGATGTACATTAGAATCATGTTCCAAAGCATGGGGAGTGTCCGGGTCAGGAATCTATCCATCCAGCATGTCTTAGTCATCATTGTGGTTAGGTGTATATCCCTAGAGCATGTGGCTCTCAGGGGCCTCTGTTAAGGTGGAGCATATCCAGCAATACTGGGTTGGACATGGGCCTTGTATGTCAAGCAGAGATCACCTGTGAGTATGCGGTATGCAACCGAGTACAGCTGGAGTTTCTTAGGTTGGGCTGCATAGGACATATGTTTGAGGTCAGTAATCTTCTTGGTGTGGTACTGTTGTGGTCTTCCAAGCTGTTGCAGTTGTCTTGTAAGGTATATCCCAAATGGGGTGTTGTATCCTTTAATGGGTCTAATAAGTCATGAGTAGAGAGGCACAATGGCCTCCTTTGATCTGGATGCGAACCCATTAGAGATTAGGGGGGCCACGTAGAAGGATATTCTAACCACCTTGTCATTATGGGTATTGAAGGAGAGGTTGCTATCTACTGGGGTTCCCAGATCCCTTATTAACTTTTCTGTATGTAGTGGACTAGCACCTATGTGGTAGTCTGTGGGTAATTAGTTATACTCAAAGGGGATGACTAGGCACTTTTTGGCATTCAGCTTCAGGCCATGATACTGACACCAGGTATCCGTCTCAGTGCAAACCTTCCAGAGGGTGTCTGTAACAGATGGGGAAACAATTATGTCCCCTAGTTTGCAGTCGTCTGCAAACCTTTTCAGCCAAAGCTCTCCTGTGCTTGCCTGTACGTCAGAGAATTATATACTGAACATGAGGGATCCTAGGACTGAGCCCTGGGGGATGCCACCTGTAACTGGTATACAGTTGGACCTAGGGTATGCAACTCCCACTGTGTGGGTTCTGTCCGTGAGCCACTTTGCAAATCATCACATAATGTAGGGGTCAATGTTTAGGCGGATGGGTATGTTGATAATACCAGAATGAGGAATGGTGTTGAAAGCCTTTGAGAGATCTAGGTAGGCTGTGTGGACCTCCTTACTCTCATCTAATGCCTTGGTAACTGTCTCAAAGAAGTCCACCAGGTTTAGGAGGCATGGTCTGCCCTTAACAAAGCCAAACTGGGAGGGGTCAAAGGTTTAGAGGTACCCAATGTGTCTGTGACTGAGATCCATGATGTGCTCCATAGCCTTGCAGACCAGGCTAGTCAGGCCTATAGGGCAATAGGTCTCGTAGTCCATTGTGGTGCCACCTTCGTGGGGTGGGATAACTGTTGCTGTGTGCCATTCAGGTGGCACTAAGCCTGATGTGAGGCTATTATTGAACATGGTGGTTCATGTAAAATGCAGCCTGGGATGTTGTCCAGTCCAATGGATGCTGTGATATTGGCTTTAGAGTGTGCAGCTTTGGGAGGGAGGGGGGGAGGTAGCACTGAACCTATCTGCCAGGATGTTGGCAATATCAGTTGGTTCTGTAATGTTTGTGCCTCTGTGCTGTAACTCAGAGCAGATCTTGGTGTTGACATTGAGATATTTGACATAGCTATACAATGCTTTGTGGTTGTTGTTGTTGGAATTAGTGGCGGTTTTATTTTCATAGCTAGCTTTAGAGGATCTTATAAGGGATCTCACCTTCTTACTGAGGATGACCAGGGAGCTCCTCCATGCATGGGATTGTACTCTCTTTTGCAACAGTGTCTTCCTCCTGTAGTACAGTTTGTTTATGGCAGGGGACCACCAGAGTAGTTTCCTTAATTAGGAGTATAGCATCTTGGTTCTGTTTGGGATAGCACAATCCATGCACTCGTGTAAGTGCTTATAGAGTGCATTTGTGTAGGATTCAGCAGTTGTAACAGTATTGTCCATCTGCATGGGTGTCATGACGTTCACCATGTCTGTCTTAAAAAGCATGAAGTTGGCTTTGTAGACATATTATATTGTGGTTCCCTTAATGGGGGGTGGGGGTGGGATGTGGATATCAACGGTGTTCAGCTCATGGTTGGATCGACCAATGAGGAGTTGACTTCAGGTGGGGAACACTGGTCACTCGTGTTGGTAATGCCTAGGTCTAGGATATTGTTGCCCCTGGTGGTTGTGTGGATATGTTGATCCAGGGCATTGGTGTTTATGAATTCCAGAAAGTGTTGAGCTAATGAGTTGGTACACGAGTAGTTTTCTCAGTTAATGGTGGGGTAGATTCAGTGAGACTATGTGATGAGTGTGGTGTGGTGTGAATGTTTACCTTCTCCACATGACTGTCAGGGTCAGGCTTGGTTGGAGAGAGCTTTACCTCCAGTTTGGCAAGATAAGTGCATCTCTCACAGATTATAGTGATGGGTGATAGGTGGAGAGGGTTGTCTGTGTACATGAGGCAATGTGTACATTGCCTCAAGATGTCCAGATTCATCAGATAGACAGGAGAGAACACTGGCAGCTGACCTTTGGACATGCCTGAATATAAAACTAATTTCCCCTAGCAAAGTGAGGAAAGTGAGTACAATAGCTATTTTACTCTAAGCAAATGAGAAAAGTATGTACAAAACCTGTTAACCTCTAGGTAATGAGGAAGATTGAGTGTTATAGTAATTAGTAGCTTACGTAGTGCTTACAAGTTCTGAACAAGTGCTGAGCATGAATAAGCAATTCAGATAGGGTCTTGGATAACATAAACACACTGCCCCCCAACAGGTACGCAATCATATATCCATGTACACCACAGGGCCCCTGTACCCACAACTATGCAGGTACAAGCTGCACTCAGGCTGCATGGGATCTGTCCACATCACAAGTTGTATCATACACATATGGCAAAACAAAATGCTCTCCACGTACACATCATGTAAAACATAGCTCCATGTCAGGCTGTGTACACACTGAATGGTGCACACCAACAGGTATCACAACCAACAAAGGGGGAGACACCACTGATAATGGGAAGTACTGCACTACTACCCTGCTGAGTCTGGTCTGAAAGGCCATGAACATTGATCAAATAATTGATGTCAGCAGTACAGCTGTAGATGACAGTAAGGTTGATTTCATGCTGCATATCATAACCTTGCCAGATCATAGGACATCATCACCCATACTGTGTTCCACCCACACTCGGTATACTAGATCTACATTCCTATGTCACAGGAGTGTTTTGCAATGGGACTGCTGGCAGAACCAACACTACAGAAGGTGTCTGAATAATACATGCTCATCACACCAGTGGCAGCTACAGTAAGACAGGGTTAATGAATTGTATTCCCCCTCATTGTAGTCCATACTTCACAGACAAACAGAAGGCATCTGCCTATTGAAGTATGCGAATGACTATGACCTAGGAGCAACAGCCGACTCAAGAGTGTTGTGGACAACATACAGAAGGGGCTTTGTGGGTGAGGTGTGTGTGACATATGGCCACAATCTGACAGCTACATATTGCATTGTCACCCCTATGTTAATAACCCTGTACCCATGAACTACCACCTAGGCAGCGATCAACATAATGGACACTTGTGTGTAAGGGATGCAGCTGGGCAGTTGTCTTTCCTGTGATAGCTACGTCACCACATCTGTCAGGTAGTCATATGTGGCAACCCTAATAATGACAGGGTGCCATCCATGAATATAGAGATCATTGTCCAGCCATACACAACACTCAAGTGACCCATATCAGATCTCATATTTCCTTTAAGGGGTATTGGCCATGTGCAGATGGCCTACACCAGCCTTCCAATTCCCCATCTCCACTATGTAGCATGATGCATACCCTGAATACATCCATGCCCAGCCCAGTGATGGTGGACATGCTACATGTACACATCCTGATCTCAAACACATACTTCATGGACATCCACCTTCTACATACTGGACAGATCCTTGTCCCATACACTTTACATAGTCCTGCCATACTATGCATTCCTGTCCGTCAAAGCTGCACATCGCTCCCCTCTCAGACATGGTGTGATGACCGCATGGTAAATGCATCATTAACCCTGTGGATCAGTAATGTGGCACTGCTCCACATGACCCCAGAGACCTGCCTGTCGGCTACTGCCAGGTAACCTTTCATCCTAGATTCATACATGGCCCATGGCATATAGCCTACTAGTTGACTTTGACTGCACATGCTATAGTTGATATCCATCCCTGCAAATACCATCTGGCTAGCCAGTGTCCCATGTACATCACATCTGCAACACAGGTGATACATGGTAGGATGTTGAATTGCTGTACAGTGCCATGTAGATGTATATGGCAGAACACATACATGTAAAACCTTATGTGAGCAAGTCTGCAGGGTCACAGGTCATGTCTGTTAAGGCAGTGTAAGTCTTTATATGTGACATATACACAGCATCAAGGTCGACTGCATTAATGTGGACACATCTGGCCATGTGCTGTTAGGTAGGAACACCAGTACAGGCAAACAGACATGCCCACATCAAGACAGCATCCGCATGGAGTATGAGCAATGTAATCAGGTGACACACACACATATATGGTGATAATATCCACTCACCATGTGTCACATGTGTGACACAAACACGTCAGTGTCATGTAGATTTGCAAATACAACTATTTAAATGTAATAAATGCGATACACATGTATGTTCAGCTGTAGCTCTGTATGTCTCTGTGAGTTACTGTGACCTGTCTCCATCATTATGTCTTCCAGGTATGCCGCGTGCAAGGCTACCCGGTTTTACCTGCTTGGAGGATGAGGCCCTCATGCCATACCTAATTGACAGTCATGATATCCTGTTCAGCCATGTGCCACAGAATGCACAGCAGTGGGATGCCCTGTGGATGGAACTTTGCAGGAGGGTTAATGATGTGGGTGGCCACAACCGCACATACCAGCAGGTGTGAAGACACTGTACAGACCTCATTAGACGGGTGAAACAGCATGCAAATGCAATCGCCAGGGAACAAGGTGCAGCAGGTGGTGGACCACCAACCCAGCCCCCACTCACACGTACCGAGGAGCTACTGGTCAACCTGGGGACACCTGCGGAACCACATCCACACGCTTTAGCCGATATTGTGGAGGTGGGTGTCTCTCAACCACTGAGCTTGGAATTGCCTGGTAAGTCAGTACTGCACCTATAACAACTATATTCCATATAGATGCATGTGTCACTGTACAATATGCAATGTAACATCATATGCAAGGCATGTATACACACATGCCACATACTATAGTATGCTAGTCTGTGTATGCACACATGTGCATACACCATAGTATAGTCTAATGTACTGTTGTATGTGTTAACATGCACATTGCACCCTGTAGCCATCATACAGGCGTGGATAATGCTCATACTGCTGTTTTACTCTTATTTAGGTACCTCTGGCATTCCGCTGTGACAGCAGCCCATTGCAGGTGAGACTGTTATTATTTATCAGGCATTATAATGCACAGATCTATCTGCCATGTGGCCATTTACAACATGTACACATAATGTATGGTCCTGTCACAATATACAGGTCGGACCTGCAATGCATAACAATGCCTACCCATGTGCAACACTTGCAAACTATGTGAATCACCTCACTGACATGAATCCTCACAAACTGTCATTGCCAGATGTGTGGACAGCTGTGCATACAATGGTGGAGGTGCCGATCACTGTAGAGACATGTACTACAGATCAGAACTACACATGTGGGGAATACAAACAGTACTACACAGTGGGCTAGAGTATGACCAGCCCACAGGATTCAGTGGTGTGGATCATAGCCCTGCTATGAATGTCATACAATGTGATGTGCTATCTTGACATGTCCATAACATCTAGTGGCCTGGCTGCAACACTGCCTAACTAACCTGAAAACATATCCCACATACCACCCTTTGTCTGCATAACCCTGTCGTCAGTGGAGCATATGACATCTATGGGTGTATGTCATATGGGACAACACAGACATGTGAACTAGACACCCGCCACAATAATTTGGCCAACACATGTACACACATGGCCATGAAGGATGGCCAGAGACATGAAGCAACACACACAGTAGACTTGATGTGCATGTGTGTAAACCCTGTCATACAATGGCTACACATGGTCCAACTATGGCCTTTGTGTAATGGTTATATTGTAGATGTGGAACACTAGATATCTTACAGGTTTGTGCACATCTTGTGTAGGCATGAGATTAATCCACCACATAAGATGTGTTGAACATCTTGATGGTGTCACAACATGACAGCAGTCACCTGTACAGTATCCACATAAGCCCACAGATACAGTACATTCCCCTTGCTGGTGTCAGACATCAATGTCATACTTGCTCCTTGTGTGTGTGTGTGTGTGTGTGTGTGTGTGTGTGTGTGTGTGTGTGTGTGTGTGTGTGTGCGTGTGGTACACAGATGTTATGTGGGACATGGTGTACCGATGTGTTCGCCATGCCTGGCCATAGTTGCCAGGCAGCAGCAATATGGTTGCAGATGTGCAAGGGTGTCATCCGTACACCCTTCAGTGACCTGTGTCACAACTTCCACATCATGGTTTAGTGTGTATACACCTCAGTGACATGGGTCACATTCCACAGTATATATGTATTGTATCTGAACACAGTCATGGCTATGAACTGTGTCTGTAACTCACACTGTATAGCAATAGAGATGCCTCATGATTCCCTGCAATGGCCATGCAAATCAGCTAAATGTGCAGTATATCTGTAGGGCGGACACACAACACTGCATTTGGACACCATTACCTCACTGTATATTTGACAGGACACCATTGTGTTAAACATGTATGCATGTCATTGCACACATCAGCAGATCACGTCATACTACATGTGATTGTCAAGGTCATATGCCACACATCAAGCAGGTGTACTGTTAACATGTGCTGGTCTACATGGTGTATGCTAACTACTACTATGATTGTGTAATTTGCATGCCGTCTGCTATGACACATGCATGCTGTTGTGTACAACCCAGGGATGTATGATAACTACCACTATTATTGTCTGCACTGCATGCTGTCTGCCGTATCATGTGTGTGTGTGTGTGTGTGTGTGTGTGTGTGTGTGTGTGTGTGTGTGTGTGTGTGTCTATTGTATAGATTGTAATGTACAGTTCTTGTCTGCCCTCACAGGTGATGTAGGTGCGTTGCCCTCCTGTGGTACATCTGATGTTAGTGTCCCCACAGACTCTAGCAGTGATGATAAATGTATGATTGAGGCACAGGCAGAGTTATCAGGGGCTGAAACTGTGCCCTTGGTTGTTATTCCAGCTATATCCCCCTCATCTCCGCACACAGATCCCATGCCTGCACATATCCAGCTATATCCCCCTCATCTCCGCACACAGATCCCATGCCTGCACATATCCTATCATCAGTGGCCATAGAGGAAGGACAGTTGGCGTATGGTAGCTTGGAACAGGAAAGTGTGGGAGCTATGGAAGGTGTGCCTGCACACCATGGTGTCAGCCAACTGACTGGTGGTGCCCCACACAGGCACGTGGCCAGTGCTGCTCGTAGGAGGACCTCTGGCCAACATGCTCCTGCAAGACAGAATGCAGCAGCTGGTGTCACCAGACACATGTTTCAGGCTGTAATGGAGGCACAGGCACGTGCTGAATGGCACAACAGAGAAGATCAGAGGCTTCAGAGGGCTGCTGTCCATTCTTTAAACAACAACATCCAGTGAATGGTAAATGCTCAACAGCAGATTGCTGAAGCTTTGGATAGACGGTTGGGTGACATGGTTGGAGTCCTTGACCATGGCATGACAATCCGCGAGCATGAGCTGTCTGTGTTGGAACATCTGGTAGGAGTGAGGCATCAGGCATGTGGACATAGGCCTGCTACATCACTTGTTTCAGGTCTACATGTATGAGCTACCTCACATGTTCGCTCCCATAGTGGTGGTAGAAGCAGCAGTGCATCTGGTGCTGTGCTGTCCACACCAAGACACAGCAGGCCATGTTCATGTGGCCCAGGATGGTCCCAACAGAGACATGGTTCCAGTGGACAAGTGACATCAGACAGTACCTAATCTGCACCTCTGCCTGGTAGTGCCCGTGCAACCCCTGGCAGGTACAGGTCACATGTCCGTGGCCGGACACCGTGAACAGAAAAACCTGGCCTGTACAATCTGCAGCTGTCACAAATACCCCTGTGTAGGCCAGACACATGGCAGAACTGTATGCATACATACACGCACACACTGGAAACATATGTAGGGCACCGCAACACACACATGAATAACATCCACACACACCCAATTAGATCAAAGGCCCTAACCCACACACATGATGTCATCCAATGGTGCAGCCTAGGCTTTTGGCAAACATTATCTCCCTGTGCATATGATGATGCCTGTGCCGCATCCCTGACATCCACACCATTGGTGCAGGGACATACTCATATGGTCTGATGCATATGGTGAACAGACTAGGAAGATAAGTGTAGTTTACAATTGTTGAGTACTGTTGACAGGCAGCAGACATACTATGTACTACAGGTGTACAATGCATTTCATACTGTTAACAGTATGTGTCTTGTGTAACAACAGTAACAGTAACTGCATGTTGGTCATGATGTTCTGCTGTCCTCCTTTAGGTCTAATTGCACGTGCCAGTGGATGTCAGTGTTTGCAGTTAGTGTCCCATATGTGAATGTGGACTACTCACAGGTATGTATGAATATACCAGCATGCACAGTGTAGCTGCCACATAACAGTGAGACTGTCCCATGTTCCAAACAAGTCTACTGATCCAAGAGCATGATAGCTGTGTATTAAGCTACTGTGGCTACAGACATGACATCCGTAAAGGGTGACATCACAGGTACAGTTACATGGAGTGGTGAGGTAAGAGAGTGGTCTAGCTGATTACAAGGGTAGAGGCCAGTGGGAAGTGTGATGCCTCATTGGGAATCAGTAATGCATGTTCCCATGACAGGATGCCAACACACAACTGCACCCACACACTCAGGTATTGACACACATGTATTCAGTGACACAGTAACACACCCACACACTCACGGATTCACTGACACAGTAACACACGCTTGCACACAGTTGCTACTGGTGAGGTGAGGACCCCTGCCCATGTGCAAATCATCATTACAGTACTGTGCACCTAAATGACATGCCATAGAGAATACACATGTACAGGTAGTGAGTATGGCATAAGATCAGGGACATCAACACGGATAGTAGAATGCATTGCCTGGATGGGGGCAGGGGTCTTATCAGTTCAGTATAATAACATACATCCTCACTCCAGGGACCAGACAGCCATACATACACACACACACACATACATACACACACACTGTGGCATTCAGTGTTGAATACACCTATGTCACACACATACAGATACCTCACATGTGTGAGATACACGCCCCTGCCTATGTCCTGCTTTCTACATTGCAGTCTGTACAGATGTGTACACTAGTGTACAGGAGAGTAACAATTGAGATGTATTCCCACCATACGTGACATATATGGACACACACACAACCACACATGCCAGTACTGTGAATCAAAGACCTGCCTAGCTCATGATATGTATGACAGACTTACAGCAGTACTGCACACATTACAAACTGTAGTGACACTTCCTTTGGCAACAGTGCTGATATATGCACACGGGACGTCTTAACTGTTAACAGGTGTCAAGTGATTTACCTTCGCTGTCACCCTGACCACTGTCTAAGTTGTGTGTTATGTCCTTCAATTAATGAAACCATTGCTTACCAGTTACACAGGTTATTGTAGGACCACTTGTGACACATCTGTGAGCTGTCCTCAGCAAACATCCATCTGCAAAGATGCCCCACCACTTAGTTATTTCCACACATCTGTCCATACCTGAGGTACATCTTTCCATACATTCAGCATATCACCATATACAGTTGGCAATGTTGAGGCTGCATTGCAACTACATGATGTACTAGGATATACATCACCTGCATACATCAGCAACTGTACATGCATATTATCTGAACACACATCACTACATGTACATATCTGTAGGTCCTACAATCCTGTCATTTTGGCATGTTTGTATGCATTGCAATTGGTGGACATGTGTAACGACATACATGACACATGGACTGTTGTATGATATGATAGGTGTAATGGGTGACCGGTACAGAGGGAATGTTACCTCTGTCAACATTGATATCACACCTTATGTACTGTTAGCATTCAGCAGCCATGGACCTATATTCCATGTTCATGTGTGTAATGGCTGTAGCCACCTGTTTGTACAAAGGACAACAACAGCTATGCTATTTACATGTGTGTGTGTGTGTGTGTGTGTGTGTGTGTGTGTGTGTGTGTGTGGCATGTACATACCCAGGGCAGGTACATGTATGTCATATCCATACATGAGGGTGTGTACTGGTGTACAGCATCAGTCATCTGCTAATGCTGGAAAGTACCGAGGGTCCCTGGTATGTGTACAGCTGACCTGGTTACAGACAGTGGTATCATTGCATTGCATAATACATGATGCAACTGTGTCAGTACATGGGTACTCTTTACAGTTGGTGTAGAGCTTGGTACAGTCCACTGGTCAAGGGTCACATGGTGGTGTACTCTTATATGTCCTACAACATGTATGGATGCGTGTTGGTGGTCCGAGGGCATGGTGGTGTCTGAGGTTTACATCCTAGAATGCAGCATGTGACACTGTGTCCTGCACATGACTCTTCTGTGATGCCTTTCATGGGGGTACCAGTCAATACATGTGAGTGGCCTCTATGTATGTGGGAAACCACCACCTGGAGCAGTCCATACCTGTGTTATGGCCCACATGTCTGGTTCTGAGGTATATGGTGGTAGTGCTATTGTGCACTACAGAGCCATCAGACAGGTGTTCCTCACTGCACAGATGTCAGTACTCCCCATTGTTGGATCTACAGTGATCAGCTGTGATTATGGATGCTACACATCTAGCACTGGTTAGCATAAGAAAACAATGCAGTTGTCCTGTAGGTGTCAGGGTGTTATCCTGTGTTTAGGACATTTGCCTTGAAATGGCACTGTATAGGCGGATGCGACTTGGGTATTATCCCCACTCCCTTGAATCATGGATGCATGTGATATGTGTCAAAGGCTTGTCAACTGTCAGCCATGTCATCCCAGAATGACAAACACTGGACAACCTCATACTTACAGCAGGACATTGGCTCATTGTGTTGTTCAAGCAGTTGCAACCTCTAGCAAGGCTCATTGTATTGGTCAAGCAGTTTCCCCTCTTAGCAAGACATCACTGCGAGTGGTGATATTGTGCTTGGTATAGGATGGTACATCTAAGGTGATGGACAGCAGCAGATGTTGTGTAAAAGACCAGTGTCAAATATATGTAGAGCAGTGTTCCTGCTAACAATGACAACTACTAATACCAGAGCCCATTGCAATGTGTTCTTTACATCTACCTGTAATAGCATGGCCACTGTGGCCTTCCGTGTTTAGAATCAGAGTGCATCCCAGTCAACCTTGTGCTACTAAGTGTATGAGCATGCCCAGTATAACCTTGTGTAGATGGACACATAGTGCATTCTGAACAGCCCTGTGCTACTAAGTGTGTGAGCATGCCCAGTGACACCTTGTGTCGGTTATGTGACTCTGTGTATGGGCATAGCCATTGTAACCCTGTATAGTGGTAGTAGTCATCCATTCCACAGATGGGCATACTCCAGATCAGGATGGATTCCTACTTTAAACACACAGGTTCACAGGTATGTACATCTTAACTGCCAGCATCCCTGTTGATGTCCGCATTCCTAGAAGGTCATAATGACAGCCTTGAAATGTGTAGTCTGTGTGGCACGACTTGTAAGTATGTAGTATTGTAATAGTGATCTCTAAGTAGGCAGGTGTTCCGTTCCCACCACTGGTGTGTGTGTGTATATGTCTGTTCCCATTTGCCAGAGGACTGTAAATTGCTTTTAGACTGCTCAAACTCCATACAATTTGTATACCCACCTTTGGCAGGGCCGATGATGACACCCACCTACAGATACACCTCTGGGAGTGCTGTGTCCCAGTAATCTCGTTAGCGTGTTCTGTAACTGTGTAATGCTGTAGTGTAATAAAGTAGTTAGGGCGGTGTTCTAATCCCAGACCTGCCGTGTATATGTGTGTGTGTGTGTGTGTCCGTCTGCCTGAGGACTGAGTAATGCTTTTAGACTGCTCACACTCCTTACATTTCTTATACCCACCTTTGGCAAGGCTGATGATGTCACCCACCTACAAATACACCTCTGGGAGTGCTGTGTCCCAATAATCTTGGTAGAGTGTACTGTAACTCTGTAATGCTGTAGTGTAATAAAGTAGTTAGGTTGGTGTTCTAATCCCAGACTTGCCGTGTGTGTGTGTCCCCATCTGCCTAAGGACTGAGTAATGCTTTTAGACTGCTCACACTCCTTACATTTCTTATACCCACCTTTGGCAAGGCTGATGATGTCACCCACCTACAAATACACCTCTGGGAGTGCTGTGTCCCAGTAATCTCAGTAGCGTGTTCTGTAACTGTGTAATGCTGTAGTGTAATAAAGTAATTAGGTTGGTGTTCTAATCCCAGACTGGCCGTGTGTGTGTGTGTGTGTGTGTGTGTGTGTGTGTGTGTGTGTGTGTGTGTGTGTCCCCGTCTGCCTGAAAACTGAGTAATGCTTTTAGACTGCTCACACTCCTTACATTTCTTATACCCACCTTTGGCAAGGCTGATGATGTCACCCACCTACAAATACACCTCTGGGAGTGCTGTGTTTCAGTAATCTCAGTAGTGCGTTCTGTAACTGTGTAATGCTGTAGTGTAATAAAGTAGTTAGGTCAGTGTTCTAATCCCAGACTTGCCGTGTGTGTGTGTGTGTCCATCTGCCTGAGGACTGAATAATGCTTTTAGACTGCTCACACTCCATACATTTCTTATACCCACCTTTGGTAAGGCTGATGATGTCACCCATCTACAAATACACCTCTGGGAGTGCTGTGCCCCAGTAATCTCAGTAGCTTGTTCTGTAATTGCGTAATGCTGTAGTGTAATAATGTAGTTAGGTCAGTGTTCTAATCCCAGACTTGCCGTGTGCATGTCTGTTGTGTGTTTGTCACTGTCTGCCTGAGGACTGAGTAATGCTTTTAGACTGCTCACACTCCATACAATTCTTATACCCACCTTTGGCAAGGCTGATTATGTCACTCATCTACAAATACACATCTGGGAGTGCTGTGTTCCAGTAATCTCGGTAGCGCATTCTCTAACTGCGTAATGCTGTAGTGTAATAATGTAGTTAGGTTGGTGTTGTAATCCCAGACATGCCAAGTGTTTGTGTGTGTGTGTGTGTGTGTGTGTGTGTGTGTGTGTGTGTGTGTGTGTGTGTGTGTGTCTGCCTGCATGAGACAAGTACAGTGCTTTGTAGATTATGCACTTTCTATATAAATCGCATGACCACCTTTGTCATTTTTGCTGTTGTCACCCACCTAGATATACACCTGTAGGCATGCCACAACCCAGTATTCGCCATAGCGCATGCCCTAAATGCATATTGCTGCAGTGTGATATGGTAGGGGTTTGTATACAGGACATGGCAAGTGTGTGTTTGTCTGTCAGAGCCTGTGTAGAGGTGACCATGATTGTCTTACCAGTGGACATGTTTGGGAGTTGATTTTGTAGTTTTCCTATATGGTATCTGTCTTATGACATATTGGCCACCTCACGAGGAGTACAGCTATCAGTCAGCCACAGGACTGTGTTGGCAAGCCATACCCGTACATCTGGCAAAAGGCTTGGTGAACAAAGTATGCAGCCCTACTAGTACCCGGTATATGTCCCGCACCCATGTGCCATGCACAAAAAAACTTGCCTAGGGTATCCCGCTATGTTGCTAGTACCATGCACATTGATGACAGATAGTAGGCATGGTGTGAATGCAGTGGCCTGCAGAGGACATGGCACCCTGTACAGCGGTACAATAGGCACATATATGCGGACATTGTGCCTTCACTATGTTCCATACTGAATGCCTGAAACATATGTGGTGCCATCAAATGTGGTCCACAGAGGCCAGACAATGCTGTACACATGTGCCCTGTATGGACCCATGCTACTGACAGCACGGAATACCTGTATCATACTATCCATGCAGGTGCAGGGTCGACCTGCTCACTATAAGCAGGTTTCGCCACACCAGGCCAGTATTGGCATATTGGGGGATAACAGGCTGTGTACACAACATGTGTCTGCCAAACCAGGTACACCTGTACATGTCACTGTACAGTATTGTGGGACATGCACATCCCAGGCAATGTCCATGTGAAGGACTATCAAACACAGACATGGCATGCATTGCAAATCTATGGCCATACACAATGGTAACCAGGATGTCAGGCCAGATAATGCAGTACCCATCTGTGTGGGACTTTGCAGACACTACACCCCTGCACTGCACACCATTGTTGGGTGACACAATGCCAAGTATTACCTCTCACCCAGCCTTGTACAGCCATCTTGCACAGCCAGCCACTACACACCCATGAAGCAATGCATACCTGCATGCCAGTACTGGCACCCTGTGTCTATATGTGGGTTGTGATGCTCCCAACCACAGTCACTCCCAGTATAACTCTCATTGGCATACCAACAGATGTCAAGCACTTTCACATGCCCTAGCCCATAGAACCTCCAGATATCCCCTGTGGTGCATATGGTCCTGTGCATTACTGCAGTGTGGCAAACTAAGTAGTTACGTTGTGTATTTGTGGCCCTGGAAAAGGTGTCAATGCATGTCCATTAGAGAGTGTGGTTGTGGTGACAATGGCATCCATTCACATTGACAGCCATGTGTGCCACACCTAATGTATGTCTACTATATCTCTGTTGCAGATGTCACTCACCTACACACTTATATGTTCTTACAGCACAGCAACATGTCGCCTTTGTGGCACATGCAGTAATGTCATGCACATGTAATAGTAATGAGTAGTCAGTCAGGGGTTTGACCCCTGTTCTGTTCGGCGTGTGGCAGATGATGCTTATGGTTAAGTCTCCAAGCCCTTTCCTGGTGTACTTTGCTTGTCCCACCCACACACTCTCTGGTGGATGTGAAGGAGTACACTTGCACAGTAGCAGCATGTGTATTGTAAGTGATGGACATGGTCAGGTGATGGCCTCTGCACCTATTGCAGTCCTCCTCTAGCTGATTGCATGTGGTACAGCTGTGATGGTGTTCCCATAGCCATCCGCATGATAAACACAGTACACTATCTAGGGAAACATGTTGTTATTTGGCCATGACAGTCATTGTGAGTGGTACCTGGATGTGGTGTTCTGACACGGCATCACAGATGATAGCTGGATGTACCTCAATCATTTTCCACAGTGGGAAATAGCCTAAAGACAGGAGAATGATGTGCCACACATGACTATAGCATGTAAGTGTAGCTACGCTGCATTGAGACTACTGCCTGTTTAACATGTGTGTGGTAATGGCTATTCTGCATGTTATAATACAGACATGACAGTACTCTGTTCATGAGGGACCCCCATCTGTAGGGCAATCTGTGAACTGGTCAGTGTGTGCAACCATTTGTTTCCTGCGTTACACACTGAACACACATCTGTGCACAGCAGAAGCATGGTGTGAGGATTGCAGACAGTACATTATGATAGGGATGTGTTACTGCCATCACATCCCTGACTGGACATGTGTCACATGAGACAGTGGTATGACAGACACTGTCTGGGGTATCCAGTGACAAGCCAATAATGGGCAACTGTTCATAGTTGCAGTCACACGTTTACTACACATTGTATAGATGGCATGCAGTATATATGTATATGTTGTGCTCCCTCTGCAAATGTATACCATCTGTTGTGTTGGGTTGCTGGTGATATCTATGCATACTGTCATAGGTAATCCTGTATGCTGTTGTCTATCACTAAGCCATATGTGGGTTTAAAATGCAACACCATAGGCTGAATGGGTTGGGAGGTCCCGGAAGAACCTCCTGTCCCACTTCAGCTGACCATGGCACTAGCACATCTGGGGCCGAGCCATAGACATCAACCTCTGTTGGCTTTGCACCACCTTCTGATGGTACCACCACTGAGGATGGATCATGTCCCCTCTGAGAGCGGGACCAGACAGACACATGTCTGCTGTTGTGCGGTCTCGGATGTGTTGCATTAGTGGCTCTCTAAATGGTTCCAAAGCCAAATATGCCAGCTCAAGGGTGGAGTGTCACATTTACAGGGTGATACTGCCCCTCCTGGACAGCCCTCAGCACTACTTCCTTTGCAGCTGTGTAGGTGCAGTGGCAGTTGCCCATGGCTGGGGACCTCCGTCCCACTGTTCCCATGGGCTTGTGAATACCGAACACCCATCCCCGTCCGGGGTGTATCCCCCCAAATGTGTCATATAGCAACCCTGTATGCTGTCTTTTCTGTGATCCTACCTATCCCCCACAGTCATACCTACACTCCTTCCCCAACATCTGACCCTCACCTACGGAAACATAAGGCCAATCGGCTCCTAGGACAACATCTGTCCTATACATAGCTGTCCATTACACACATGTGCCCACTGGACACATGAAACCCTTGTAATATGCATCATAACATACTCCTGTTATCCTAACCCCTGTCCCTCGGCATGCACATCACTCCTACATGGTCCTTGATGAGGATGACCCCATTGTACACACAACACTACCAGTCCCTCTATGGTTACCCCATTTACCTTTATCATGATGATGATATTGCACACAGCACCTTGCAAGAGTACTGTTCATACATAATGATTGGAAAGGTACTGTTGTGTTAATGTACATTACATGCACAGTGATGTATACGGCCAATGTACAACTATTTGCTTGTATGACTGACACATGTCTGTCTGAGGGAGTCTTGAGATCACATAGAGCAACACCACTACATAATACAGGCATCTCTAGTGTTTCCCGTTTCATTCATTTGTAATGCTTTGCTGCCACATGGTATGTTCCTGATGCATCTCTCTATATATGTATGTACCGATATGCTGGACATAAACACTCACATATACATCTACATGATGGGATACATTCCTATACTGTTGAATGACTGCGCTGTAAGATATGTTTGTGGTATGGTCCGTTGTCTGTATATCTGCCATGGCGTATTGGTAATACACATTAGCTGTGTGCGTAGGGTCCTGGTTCTGACCCTTGCAAGGGGCGTTTATTTGGTTGCAGGACAGAACAAGCCCATTGGATATGGAGGGAGTACGGCACATTAAAGCAGTTGGGAGCAGGTGTGTGTGAGTTTGCACTGTGTTAAGCACTGATGACCGCTGGTTACAGCCTCTTACACTCGGTTAGCCTCTACATTGCTTTACCAGTGCAATACTCGCATACTAGTAGCCAAACACGCTTACACCCGCTCGCTCCCACACTTGCAAATGCACTGACATTGGTGCCTGCATCTGTCACTCACACCCCTGGGTGGGAGCGAGGACCACAATATTACTTTGTGATGCCTATTACATCAGATTATATGACTACAGTATCGGGAATGGCTGCCCATTAGGCAACGGCATGGCGTTCAACTGTACGGAATCAGCAGCCTGTCCAGTGAATCAGTCATATCTGTGTGCTCCTCATACAATCTGCTCCCACCTTCTGATGCCTATCACATCGGACTACATGACTACATTATCGGGAATGGCTGCCCATTAGGCGATGGCATGGCATTCAACTGTACGGAATCAGCGGCCTGTCCAGTGAATTAATCATATAAATTGTGTGTTCCTCATACAATCTGCTCCCACCTTGTGATGCCTATTACATCGGACTACATGACTACAGTATCTGGAATGGATGCCCATTAGGTGATGGCATGGCGTTCGATTGTACGGAATCAGCGGCCTGTACAGTGAATTAATCATATTATTTGTGTGTTCCTCATACAATCTGCTCCTGACTGGCTGATACATGGGAACCGAGAATCTTCAATACAGACAAGTAGTTGGGTTGTGGGAGCCACATCCGTCAGCCGAGTCATGCTGCTGCATACCTATTATAGGTTTGCCACCTTTTCAATTAGCCAAGGTGGGACCTTAGGGTTACCACCTGTTCCACTTTGCGAGGGACAGTCCCTCTTTAGGCAGCTGCATCCTGTGAAAATAATCAAGACATAGCAAATGTCCTGATTACAGGACATTATTATATTCTACATTTCATTAATAGTTGCATAAAACAGTTATTTTATATATGAAACTTCTATATGTTATGTGAAGTAGCATAAGCAATTCAAATGTTACTAGACTAAGCTTTTATTTGTGCAAATAAGTATAATTCTGTACTATGCATGGCTGTAGGTATGTTTTGTCCTGGAAAGTCTGACATTTCTGCAGAACATGTCCCACTTTGGCCATTTGGAAAGGTGGCAACCCTATAGGACCTGTATGTAGAGACGTCAGACTTTGCAGGGCAACACATACCCAAAGCCAGTAGAAAGGAGAGTACTTCACTGTTTTGCCTAAATAAAAGGTTATTCTTGTAGCATTATAGTTGCTTATACTGTTTCTTATAACATTTAGGTGTTTCAGGTACAAAATAATTGTTTAATGCAACTACTACAGACAATATGGGAAATCTTTGCCCTAAATCACAGGACATTTGCCATAATTACATTTATTTTGCAGGACACGACTGCCCAAAGGGGAGTGTCCCTCAAAAAGGTGGACAGGTGGTAACCCCAACCCTATTATTCTATCATCTTTCTAAGGTAGTTGACGGATCATGCGCTTTCTCTCACTAGCAGACCTCTCATACGAATGGGGAAGAATGACCACTGAATCAAGAACACTGCATAACAACCTCAGGGACACATTTAGAAGGTTGGTGCTATTAACCTGACACATTGATGGACCCAGAGCACATATGTAGTCATACACATTGTCTGAGGTACATGCTGTTTAGGACTCTTACATGTTGTCATTATTCATTACGTGTATTCCGCCACCTTTCCTCCTAATATGACTAGTTCTAGGAGGGTTTAGTTGGGACTGTGTTAGATTTTGATTCGTAATCACGGACGTCCCTGGTAATCGGGGACAGTTCAATGATATGGTCCCTATGTGTTCCCCCAATGGTTTACGGACTATCCAGTAGATGTGCTCTTAAGGTATGGGAGGTATGGGTGTCTGCTATACCCACATTGGAATATTACTTACATCCACGGGGTGGTCCTGATATGTGTCTTCCAGCCAACACCTGCATGCCTAGGCCCATAATCGCATACCCATAGTTCCCCTACCTGCCACTACTCTAGAGCACTCATCCTTACTGTGGGCACAGGTGGGTGCAGGTGGGGTATGAACACACCCCTACACACTGGCCACTCTCCCCGTGTCGGGATATCATACGTTCTGTCAACCCATGTGTTATCAGGCTTGCACAACCTACTGTTCTGTGTACAGCTACATCCTGGTCACAGTAGACTTTACTGGCATTGCCTGGAAGAACAAAATTATTGCTGTCCCACAAGGAACGTTGCTGTCCATGTTTAAAGTGTAGACCTTGTAGATCTCTCCCACTGGCAGTTTCCTGCCGGTGGTCTGGGAAGCAGTGTTGTATTTACCTTTATTGCGTGTCTGTATGTCTCACCGGCCTAGCTGGGGGGTGGGGGTGGGAGGTAGACGTTTGTTGATTGGACCTCCCAACAACATATGCCCAGTCTGAACATATGTTACCCGTAACTGCTGGGTAACATAACCTAGGTATATACATATGTATATTTACTGTAATATATATATATATATATATATATATATATATATATATATATATATATATATATATATATATATATTTACATTAATATATACAAATATATCTGCATATGTATGCATACATGTATATTCATATCTTGTTGTCTATATATATATATATATATATATATATATATATATATATATATATATACATATATATATATATATACGTCTCTACATATATATATATATATATATACATATATATATATATATATATATATTTATATATATATATATATATATATATATATATATATATATATATATATATATATATATATATATATATATATATATATATATATATGTTTATACATATGTATATACATCTGTGTGTCAATACATTCCCTGCTCATATGCACTTACCCATGCGTAATGGTGTTTATATATGCTTCACCAGCATACTAGTGCCTTATTCATTATAACACCAACACTTCACTCCAGTTATCTTGTAATCGGTATTTAGCACGTTATACAGTGGACAGATGTCATGATATGTTCATGTACGGATTACCGATGGTAATTGGAATGTGATACAGTGTGATTCGACTTGTCCCTCTTCTGCACAGCCTGTTATTCCATCTACTGTCGATGTTTGTATGTGCACATTCCTATTATTTATGTCAACAAATGGAATGCATGTGTTACAGAAATTGTACTTCAACATATTGTTGTCTGCATGTGTGTATGCATATATACCTATTATGAACTAGCTGACCTCCACGGGGCGGTCCATTAGAACTGGGCCATCCAACCCTGGCATGCCTGGATCCATAACTGCATACTCATAGTTCCTCCACCCCACCTGTGTTGAATTTACATGCATAACATCCATTATCCACTTGTTATCGCAGCCATGGCACACCTTTACACATTGCCCTCTCCAGAGCGTTTTGGGCCATACACACATTTTGTCCCACCTCGTGTATTCACAGGGTCTCCCACCATGTATATTTGCACATACGTGTGTTTCCTTCGGTTATGGAATACGGCCATTTGCGCTTTCCAATTTTTAGAGGTCCCAACATGGGACTACATTCCGTCTGTGTGTAAAGTAGAATGAGCAATTCAACAATGCTACTCCCACTGGTAAAACCCTGCCTGTGGTGTGAGTAGAGGGGCCTCCACTGAAAACGGGCTCTTCTTGGCCCAGTGGACTTCCCCTGTCATCAAACAATAAATAAATAAATAATTGAGAGATCATATTCAAAAATCTACAGATACACCCAGCAAATCCCAAAGTAATGTGGAAGCAAACCGCTACTAATGAAATACAAACCACCACAGTTTGTCCTCAGCAAGATGAAACAATGCACTAACAAGTAATACTTGGTGAAAAAATAAAGTTTATTTAGTCCTTTCATCCAAAAATACAGGACTTTTTCAGATCTTATTCCAGTTGGAAAAGTAGTACTCTTTTACCAGTGGTGGCTCTCTTGGTAGGATGAAAAGTGGTAAATGTTCTTAGCCTAGAAGAAGAGTTTGTTGATGTTTGATTTTGTATTTTAAAAGTGGTTGAGAAAGGGAAATGGGTGTTGGCATATTGCTAAGTATCTGTAACTTGTACTGTTTCTAAGAGTTTGGTCTTACTGCAGGGGATTGCCCAGTTAGTGGCAGCTTTACTAAGTTTATGTGGGATACCAAAGAGCATAACTTTGGTATTTTAATATTTAGGATAAATTTTGGTTGAGTAAATCAAGCACTGAGTCTTGAAAGGTCTTCATTCAGTTGAGTTTTAACTAATGTGTGGGGAGGACTGTGTTGGATGGAGTTGGTAGTTAAGACAGGAATGAAAAGGTTTATTAGAAAATTGATATATTCAGGTGTGGTTTTAACAGCATGTTTTTTTTTGGGGGGGGGTTGTCTGGGGTACATCTAGTTATGTTATTAATTAGTTTTCTATATGCTTTCCAGTTGTATTGAGTGGAGTTTTGGCAGAAATCAGTGAACTTGCTTTGTGTTGCCTAATGGCCTTTTAGGTTAGAATTCTTAGTAAGATGAAATGTTCTTGAATTTTGGGTGAAGGGTTATTTTCCAGGTTTTTCATGCATTGTCTTGGAACTAGTAGATATATTTTAGTTCTTTAGTTATTTATGAAATTGTAGGGGCTTTAAAAGATTTGTAACTTTAAGAAGCATTTTGATTGGATTTTGAGAAGAAAATTTGCAAAGACGTAGCTGCCTATCCAAATGTAGTGCTGCGAGTTCTTTTTTCAGACTTATGATGTTTTGTTGAGATTTGGGGTGGAATATTATAATAGAAAGTGGGGGTTATTTAAGGGAATTATAATGGAAAAGATAATGGTACAACGATCATTTAAGGATGGGGATAATACCTTTAATCTACTAATTTGGACGTTTCATTAGTAACAACTATATCTAGCAGGGAGTGGTTCCCTGAAGCAATGTTATGTCTAGTAAAATGGTTTATTTTGTGATTTTCAGATCTGCTAGGATATATTTTACATTTGCATTTTTGGGTTTAGTAGGTTAATATTGAAGCCATCTAGGATGATTAGGTTTCTGTGGCTTCTGATAATGTCTAGTAAGTCAAGGAAAAATAAATTAAATGTTATAGGGTTAGTGGGGAGGAGGCTAGTAAAAGTCCAATGATTTGCCAGAAAACCACAATTTTATGAGAAACAGACCAAAATTATGAGGCAAAAATCTGGACATTCTGCAAAATTCTGTACAGTTAGAAGGTATGATAAAGCAAGAAGACTGAAATTAAGATTTCAGACCAACAAATATATATATTGGCACAATTATAGGATCATAAGATCACAGGAAGGTACTAGACTAATGGCCCTAGGGTCCTTACAAGCCTAGCCACATTCTACCCTTACTTGCACTATCAGCACCTATTGGCCCTGTCCAAGAGGTACATAGGTGTAACCCCCAGGGTGAATTTACGGTTACTCATCCAATCGTCCAGATTGCGTTTGAAGAGGGCCAATGAGGTTCTTTATTTGACATGGAGTAGGAGTCTGTTCCAAAGGTGTGGTAATCTCTGGGAGACAAATCTCTCCCTCCAGCAGGTTCTGTTAATGTCACATACCAGGTTAAGGTCTTTAGATCGAGTAACCTGTGTACTATTTGACTTGTGGATATGCAGCATTTCCAATAAAGCAAGGTCAGAGATTGCCTTATATGCAAGGCAGGGATTGCCTCTGCATAGTTTGCATGAAACAGAATAAAGTGACAGTGATTTCAGATGATATACATAGGACAGATGCTGAAGACCTTGAATTTTCTTTGTGAGGAAATGTGTGGACTCTCCAATTGCTGCAGGTGCTTGGAAAGGTACATTCCAAAAGGGGTGTTGCACACAGTTATTGGCTTAATGAAGGTAGAGTACATGGAGGTTGTAAGTTATTTATTTCTCGAAGCAATGCCCTTACTTATGAAATGAGCAGTATAGAATGCTCTTCTTGCCACTGTGGAGACATGGTGATCAAAGGTAAGGCTGCTATCACCACTGAGTGCATATTTAGGGTGTGGCTATTAATGTGGAAGTTAGCAGGAGTATCACTCTTACAGAAAGGGGTGATAATACATTTTTTGCATTGAGTTTAAGGCCGTGACTTTGGCACCAGTCATTTATTTGTGTAAGACCCTCTTGTAAGATGTTGACATGGTTTGGAGATTCTATGACTGCTCCCAGTTTGCAGTCATCAGCAAACTTTGTCAGACACAGACCTTTAGTTTTTGTTTGTACTTCAGAGAAATAGATTCCAAACAGTAGAGATCTGAGTACTGATCCTTGTGGAACACCACTGATTACAAGTCTGCTGCTGGAGGTGGATTCCTCTATTTTGACCATATGGGTTCTATCAGTAAGCTAGTTAGTGACCAATCTAATAATATAAGGGTTGATACCTAGCTGTGTGTGTTTGTCAATGATGCCTGAGAGAGGGATAGTGTCAAAAGCCTTGGCTACATCTAAGTAGGCTGTATGCACAGATTTCCCCTTGTCCAGGGCCTTGATGACTGTCTTGAAGAAGTCCACCAAGTTTAACAGGCATGATCTCCCTTTGACAAATCCAAAATGAGTAGGGTCAAGTGTTTGGAGATTACCTATTTCTTTGTTGATAAGATCTTTGATGATTCATTCCATGGCCTTGCAGATAAGGCTAGTCAGGCTTATAGGTCTATAGCTCCTGGGGTCAGTGGAAGCACCACCTTTGTGCAATGAGATAATGGTGGCTGTTTACATTTAGGTGGGACAAAGCCAGTGCTTAGACTATAATTGAAAAGAGTACCCATTAGTGTTGCTAATTCTTGTTGGAGCCCACGTGAGACACAGCCTGGGATGATATTAGGTGCCATACATGCTGTGTTTTTGGCCTTAGAGAGGGCATTTATGACCTGCTCTTTAGAAATACAAGGTAGGGTCAGGTGGTAAGGATGTCATGGGGTACGTGTGGTGGAGACAGGGGAGTGAAGTTTTCACTGAACCTTTCGGCTAACAGGTTAGCTGTATCCATAGGCTCAGTATACGTGGTGTCATTAACTACCAGTTTGACAGAAATCTGGGCCTTTCCTTTTAGGTTACGGATGTAACTAGAGAACTCCTTATGGTTGTCCTAGTTAACAGCGATTAATTATGACAAATACTTTTCATTATGGAAACAGAAAATTAAGACACATTATCTATATCATTTAGATCTTGATCTTGTGTTAGGAAATGAACGGTTAGTGTCTGAATGCTATCATCAGGATAGAATCAGCAGATTATCACCATCTCTATATCATAAATACCTTAGAAATGCAATATTAAAACTTTATGATGAGCTTGGGAAGTTAGTTACTGATCAAGTGCAGATTTGTGATATGACAAATTCTCTCTTCAATAAAATGTATAATCAGAAGTTGGTTTGGCATATTAAATTATTAGATTATTGGTTGGAAGACATTCTAAGACCAAGCCTTTTTATATAAATTCAGAAATAAATTACAAGATGATACAGAGGCTATTTTAGCTTTATAAAAAAAAAAAGAATAAAGACCCTGGTCATGATGGATTTGTAGATGAATTGTATGTTATGTGTGCTGATAAAACTATTTTCACTATCATATTAATTGTCACAGTTTTTGTTAATCCCTCATGGAAAATCCCTGACTTGATGAATTTAATGGATGTAATTCTAACTTCAGAAGGAAGAGAATGGTAGTGCTAGTTTACAAGAAACATTTTAGGTCAATATCAGTTCTAAATATTGACTATAAGATATTAGCAAAAATAGTTAAAAAATATTACAGTGTGTAGATACATTTTTGATCCCCACACAATTTGTATGTTGTTCTAAGATATTCATGTCAGAAGCTAATACTGTAAATATTTACAAGCTATTTTTTTTTTAATAGTCACAAAAACGTGACAAAAAAAATTGTTAATACTATAAAGGAGTTCATACAAATGCTTTCTAAATTTACAGTCTGTTTTTCCCATGTAAAAACCATCACAGGTTTGACACATAGCTAAATATGTCACCCCTTTTGAATTACAGTTGTAAAATATTGTACTTCTGAACTACAACAAAGAAAGTATTACCAATATCTCTATGTTTGCAGAAAGGGAAATTTTAGATTTAGAGAATGTTTGTATGAACACCTTTATAGTATTAACAAAATCAATTTGCACAATGCTTTGGCTAAACACATTTCCACCCACCCAGTTCATTGGTTTAAATGTAAAATTATTGACAAAGTTGCTAAGGATGAGAGATGGTCCCTGGGCTTATGTGCTTAATTGATTTATTAAAACTTGATGCCACAAATACCAATGACTTTTAAAATAGGGAAATTATTTTCCATGTATTCCATAATTACTCAATGTCTAGTTCATTAGTTACAACAATATAAAATTTATATTTAGCTTCTGAAGCAAATTTTAAAATTAATAATAGCTTTTCAGAGCAGTTTACAGTGACATCTGGTGTATGACAAGGATACTCACATTCAGCTATATATTTTAGCAACAAATCCATAATTACAACATTTTTAAAACTATTTCTAAAGCAAATAATACTCTTGAATATTCTCTTATGGCAGAATGATCTTTCTTTTAATTTTAATACAGAATAGAATAAGTATTTCTAAAACTTTTAATACAGTACATAAAACTTGGGAATGTTTGATTAATTATGAAAATTCTAAAAGACTGCATTTGTAATAGTATTTGTCTTAAGAATGACAAGACATAATAATCCCCATAGTTAAATTGTTAAAATGTAACTATCTCTTCTCTATATGAACAAGTTCTAGAAGAAACAATTTAGAATATAATATAATAAGACTGAATTGCAACTACATGGAGTAAATGCAAGATTTTTCTCATCAACTGGAAGAGTAAACATTAAACAAATATTACTATTACCCTTTATTTTAGTCCCACTACAAATGTATTATCACTGTCACCATGACTAGTTGTTTTTCTATATGAAAATTGAGGTTTCTAACCTTTTATGGGAAATAGAATCTCCAGAACATCATAGTTTCATAGGTAAGTACTAGGCTACCTGCCCTTGAGGGCCATTTTAAACCTAGCCAATTTCCATATTTATGCTCAAATTAACCAATCCCATTTGGGAAATTTCTGTCACTCCCCTTTTACAAGGAGACTTATCATTGCTTGACATTCATATGTACATATGGCAAATGCCCCTATTAGTATAGTGAATTTGCAATATGACAATAAGTCAGTCTGAAAAACAATAAGGAAATTGATAATTCAAACTCCGTGACTCATCTCCATGATTGATTATTACAAAATTTATTGAAGTCAGTGCATATATATGGGAATATCATACAATTTTGCATTGCATTCCGTTAATGAAATTTATTGCTTCCCATTATGTCCAGCTGTGCATGCCATGATTTCCACTCACATGTAGGTATAATATTATCACTAGCCTTAATAAAAGAAATTATTAACGTTGCTTATTTACCAGATACTTTATGAAATCTCTCAGATTATTTTTCTCAAGGAAAAGGAAGTGGAATTGCTGTTTAAGTGTGCTTTCTAATGGCATGTGGATATGAGCAAAGTCCACGGATCCCATAGAAATAATTATATTCAATATAGGATAATGTATAAAATTCATTATTCTCCA